>NC_090250.1:1695789-1705789 GCF_037325665.1 Littorina saxatilis | reverse complement strand
GAGGAAAGAATGAATGGAAGGACGGAAATCACAACAAAGATATCGCGACTAAACAAACGATACTTTTTGCAAAAAGGCAATTCTTTATTTTGAGTATATTCAATAAATAAAGTTCATGGCTAAGAAGCAAATACGGTGGTGATCGGGAAAACGAGCACTCACAAAAATCATAATGCTCCTTAATTAGCATCTACACACACACACACACACACACACACACACACACACACACACACACACACACACACACACACACACACACACACACACACACACACACATACAGACGCACACACATACACACATGCGCACACAGACACAGACACAGACACACACACTCCTACACACACACACACACACACACACACACACACACACACACACACACACACACACACACACACACACACATACACACACACACACCAAACAATATCCACAAGTATTGCTGGTAAGTTATTTCGATACGTTAATTGTCAGAAAATGAATACTATAACAACATAACTCCTGCACCTGTAACGAGCAAGAAAGACCCACCACTTGTCTACATTGAAAGGATGAAACCTTTTCCAAGGGCAACGTGCTTCATTACTATTGATTAAGTATGCACGAAGTTTTCAACGAAATAGGCTTCAAAGTAAAATAAATCAACAATCCTAAAAGCACAGTTCCAACCTGATTCCGACGTCAGTTAGCATCACCTAACGCCGACTAAACAAGTAAATACATTAAAAATCAAAAAGAAGAATTAGAGGAAAGATTGAATGCGGCATATTTGGTTATTGCAAAAGGCGCTCAATGTTGCTTCCGGATGAACAACTGTCAGCAGTTGTATGATATATTCATATTATTGTTGAATCTTTTTGGGTGAAGTCACTTCATAAAGTTTATCTTATAGGCATGCTAAGCTAAAAGTACAGGCGTTTTCGGAATCTTCAAGAATGTTCTTCTTTACTGAAATCTCCCGGCAATGATGAGAATGTTGTTTTACGCCCCCACGGTTAAACCTTTAGGGGCACATTCCCGGTTGTTACCCCGACTCTAGATGAGATACACAAGTGCAGTATGCGTGTTAAAGTGTAATCAGCCACCTGCACTTATGGCAGAATGACCGAGGTCTTTTACAACCTGGGGATGAAACATGGATACAGTCGCTGAGTTTGCGCATAAAGTTGACCCGTGTCCGTTCCGACCTGGATTCGAACCCGTGACTCTAGGTTCATAAGTCCAGTGCTCTGCCATCCCTCCCGGCGACCGGCTTTTTTATTTTCACCATGTGTCAAAGTTGGGCTCTGCCACCGTCGCTGCTTGGGGCGTCTTAACCTGGCTGGAGGTGGTCAGCAGCGTGGTCAGCGCGGCGTGGAGACGCTGGGGGTCAGCCGAGCGGAACAAGCGCAAGGTCAGCATGGCTCGCAGACGTGGCTCACGTGCGGCGCGCCGGGACACGGGGCTGAGCTGCACGACGAGCAGCGGACCGTGTCTGTTGGCCACCATGTGACTGTACGCCTGGCTGAACTGGAACAGGCAGGGGCCGCTATCCACGTAGTCAGGGGAGACCACCACCAGAGCGGCGGCGCTTTGGTGCAGGTGTTTGGTGACCTCGTCCATCTCCACCGACCCCACGAGACAGTCCCGAGGCGGCAGGAAGGAGGACAGGCCGAGGTGATCCAGGGCGGGCAGCAACACGTCTCGCACCCACCCACAGTCCTCAGCGCTGTCCGCATTGACACTGACAAACACCTGGTAGCGGCAGGTGCCGACAGGTGTCCGAGTCTTTCTCCGTGCCGCCAGGTGCTGACACAAGACCAGGATCTCGTAGCGAAACACCACCAGCAGCGCGGCCACCCCGAGCAGCGACACGGAGCCAATCACCAACGCTGTCTTGTAGCTGGACAAGTCCGGTGTGTGCTGGTAGCAGCCCAGGTCCTCTTTGGTAGCGCTGGCTAGCAAGACACGCCTGCCCTGGCCCGTTGTGCACGTGAGGTTGTCCAGGTGTGAGTGGTCGTCACTGAAGCGTAGCCAGCCCCCGACCCACTGCAGGTGACAGGAACATCGCCAGGTGTGCAGGTCTAGATACACAGCCTCAGGGCGGAGTGCCCGGAAGGTCTCAGGGAGGTGTCTCAAGTCGTTGTCACGGAGGTCGACAAGGTCTGCGTCTCTCAACAGATGCGGCACGCCCCCTTCGATCTCCGTCAGACCGTTCCCTCTCAGGTCAATGGTGGCAGCGCGGGAGAGATACTTTCTGCGGGGCATCTTCTGCAAGGAGTTGTTTGCCATGTTCAGATTTATACGCAGTCCTTTTGGCATGACGCGCGGGAATGACGTCAACCCAACAGCCTTACAGTCCACGAAAGTGGTTTGCTTTTCAGGGTTGTTTTCGCAAGAGCATCTGTGTGGGCAACCTTTGGAGACATTGCATGTCAGTTGGTCTAAAGTTAGGTTGTAGACAGGGACCCCGCTGAAACGCGCTGGGGTTACGCAGGCGATGTCGTAAAATTCTCGCCAGGATGAACTCGTAATGAGCAGCTTCAAGAAGAACGCTACCTCGTACATGTTGCAGTCACAGTGAAACGGGTTGTGACGAACGTCGAAGGCCCACAGGAGGAACTTGGCCAGATAAGCTTTACTGATCCCCAAAGCCCTGACCGCCACCATGGGTCCTTCTGTGACACGGTTATAGGAAAAGTCAACGTATCCAGGCCCGTACTCCAGGGCAGGGTCGACCTGGAAACTGTTAGTGTTGCTGAGTGTAGTGATGAGGTTGTGGCTAAAGTTGAACAAGCAGAATGGATGTGACACCGCTACGACACTGCCTTCCACCACAGTCAGCTGGTTGTAGGTTAGGCTAAGAACCTGCAGGTTGGGTAGATGAAGGTCAAAGGCCTTGGGGTGGATGTGAGAGATCTCATTGTGGTCCAGGAAGATGTGACGTAGGTGGGGGACTTCGTCGAAGGCATCTTCGGGGATCGTTTTTAGGTCGTTGTAACTGAGGTCCAGCATTCCGAGCAAGGGCAGACATACAAGATGGGGAAACTCTGAGATATAATTGTTTGCCAAACTGATGGCTCGAGTCTCATTGTACAAGCAGTAGCTTTCAGGCATTGCGGTCAAACAGCTGTTAGGGTGAAAGAGATGGTAGCCACCACATGATGTCGAGGACCGGTTGAGGGCACTCAAGGGTGCGATGATGTGGGGTTCTGCCGGCGTTGAGCATTGGACACTGACTGTCAGTTGGATGAGGGCAGAGATGTCGAAAGGTTGGCAGCAGTTTTCACCTGAGCAGCTGCTGGAGCCACACGTACATATCAGGCATGTGTCGTCGTCACCAACGACGTTCGATATGAGGAGTGACGTCAGCACGACCAAAGCCAGCACAACGGTCGTTTTGGGCAGCATGCTTTTGGCAGGAGTGATTGGTTGACTGGCGTCTGCGCGTTAGGTGGAACTGTGGTCACTGGTCTGAAAAATGGGATATTTGCAATTATATACAGTGCTAGTGGTGTTTTTAAAACCCTCAACTTAAGACACTTCTTTTCATTACAGTCACGTTTCCTCCATTTTTCACGGTCCCTTTCTCAGATTTTCAACATTTAGAAAATGAGGGTTCATCTGTATTCTTGATGCTCTATACATTTTCTGTATAATTCATTCATTTAGTGATTGCTCGTATTATGAACAACTGACCAATAAGTGACATTTGGGTGCATGTTCTTTGTCTACACGTTCTACTGAGCTCATCTTTGCTTAACCTATTTCTTGTTGATACAATCACTGCAGACTAACGCCTCATGCAAAAGTTTTTGTTGCTGGTACTATATCATGATGAGGAAGGCAGAAGATTTAAATCTGTCCCTGAACTTGACAATGCAGTATTCTTAGTCATGAACTAGTTGAGGCTGTAATCACGACTGTAATTTATTTAGCCTGAACATTCACACATTGATTCGGAGATTTAAAGCGACATACCTTAATTTGTTTGCCTATTGAAAGCTATTTTTGTTTGTTTTATTGTAGGTTTTGAATACACATGTATGAAAACACAGAGTTTCTGATTCAGATTTGTGAATGAATAGTATGTTTTGTTCGTGTATATGTAACACGTCGTATGTGTTTTAGGAATGTCTTTCTCCCTGAATTAAGGAATAATACCAAAAAACTGATCCCGTCAGAACGCACATACCCCTTTCTATATAATAGCATAACAACTATAAGAAACAAATTAATTCAAAGTTTTGATTTGTTTTTGGAACATGTATATTATACGTGTTTTTGTATTTTTGACCAAATATGAAATTTTACACAGATCGAGACAGTGAGTGTTCCTCCCAGACCGCGCTAGCGGTCGAGGTGAACAATGACTGTCGAGATCTGTGTAAAATTTCATATTTTGGTCAAAAATACAAATAACATTTATGTATCGATCGAATCTGGTTAGAATTCCTTTTATTTTGTATGATTGAACGCACACAAACATGCACTATTTTGTAGTCTCGGCTGGCCGCCTAAATATGAAGTTTTGTCGGCCTCTGACGTCACATGGCACAAAGAAGGAAAATCCAATTTTTCAATCGATACATTTTTTTCGGCTTTAGAAAATAAAACGATTAAATTCTTTATCGCAGATACAATAAACAATGTCAATTCTTGACTCATAGCCTTCATTCTTTTCAAAGATAGCTCCTTACTCCAAAAGCAATATCAGAACAGGTTTTTGGTTCTCTGCAACAGTAAGTACAACATATGTGAAACATAATATTTCACACGTGTATTCGCGAAAGTAGTTTTTTTCTTCTCTGAAACGTTTGATTTCCTACAGTGATATAAAGCAACTGCATAGGAATAGTCTGGTTGGTTTTGACGTTTCAAGTGCACCTATACCTATTCACTACGCACCAGCTATATCTCTCTGAGTCTGCCTTCGAACATGTATTGCGAATTTTACCTTTACTTCAACAACAGATTAATGGGCGTTGCTTCTATTCTTTAGCATTGGAATGAAACATGTTCAGTATAAAACAGATAGACTGTTAACGTTCCATATCAAGATTTAAACAATAAGGAAGATACAATCATTGGAACGTTATAATTCAGGACAAAACCAAAATATTTTCAGTAAAAATTAAAATCGGAAGTACTCACCACTGAAGTCTTCAACCGCTGATGTTGTGCAAAAGGTAAGTGATAGTGTCGATAGGGATTCCCAGTGTGTACGTTGAACCCTTTGCCTGGAAAGTCACCACCGAATGCCAAGTCCAGCGAGCAAATTATAGGCCTACTGACACACTGCTGGTTTTCGTCATTAGCTTACGCGTGTGTTTTTACAAAGAGAGTTTAGGTAAGGTTACAACAACAGTCATGCTATAATTTTATTACCGTGTGGGTGTGCATGCACCCAATTGGATCCGGTCGTATTGTCCCTTTATTTATGTGACTCGATCGGCACAGGCAGTTGCAAAACTTCTTCAGATACACAGGTTTTTCTCCTTTTTCATGTCTCACAAGAAGCCCGTAAAGCCTCATATTGATTGGGCGAGGTCAACTTCGCGAAGTCTACTTCACGAAGCTCGTTGCACGAAGCTTTGGCACTGAATCTTCGGTAAAAAGCCATCGGGGTCAATAGATGAATACCGGCACGGTTGGCCTAGTGGTAAGGCGTCCGCCCCGTGATCGGGAGGTCGGGGGTTCGAACCCCGGCCGGGTCATACCTAAGACTTTAAAATTGGCAATCTAGTGGCTGCTCCGCCTGGCGTCTGGCATTATGGGGTTAGTGCTAGGACGGGTTGGTCCGGTGTCAGAATAATGTGACTGGGTGAGACATGAAGCCTGTGCTGCGACTTCTGTCTTGTGTGTGGCGCACGTTATATGTCAAAGCAGCACCGCCCTGATATGGCCCTTCGTGGTCGGCTGGGCGTTAAGCAAGCAAACAAACAAACAATAGATGAATTTGGGGAATAACTCTGTCGGGTTTGTATGGGTTGTAAGGACAACTCTTGGTTTAGTTGAGGCGAATTAAGTTTCCAACGTGACAAGATTGGCCAGTCATCCACACGCGCTCCTTGTCCAAGTGTGGAAAGTTTGCCTCAATAAAAACTACGAGTAGTCACTCTTTGACAACCTTTACTAACCCGACAGTTATTTCCGAACATCATATATAAAGGACAGCCTGAAGTACATTCATTAGATAAGATCATATACCTATGGGACAGCCTGAAGTACATTCATTAGATAAGATCATATACCTATGGGACAGCCTGAAGTACATTCATTAGATAAGATCATATACCTATGGGACAGCCTGAAGTACATTCATTAGATAAGATCATATACCTATGGGACAGCCTGAAGTACATTCATTAGATAAGATCATATACCTATGGGACAGCCTGAAGTACATTCATTAGATAAGATCATATACCTATGGGACAGACTTAAGGGATCAATGGAAGTGTTTCCTGTCAAATCATGTCCTTTTTCTCACGAAGAGGAATTATTGAATGCAGATTCCTCAAATCATTATCATGTCTTTTTCTTGCCTTTTGATCGGAATGTCTCTTATCTCAACTTGCACACATGCAAAACCAGATCGACTGCATGCCAACGTTCCTAAAGTCACAATTAAAAACCAAGAAAGCTATGTTGGTGGAACGTTTAATTTTTTTAGTCAATAATTAAACGTTCCCGAAACATACCTTTCTTGGGTATCTAAATTCTCATCTTGCACAAAGCCATACAGCCTTGCAATAGCAGCTTTACTGAGTACTTGGGCCTGTGGTTTGTTTTCGCTGCATGCGGGGACAGCAAGCTGAGAAAAGTCATTGTGACCTGGACATCACTTCCTGGTTTGGAATTACTCGCTCCATTTAACACAATGAGAGTGGATGGGTAGGGTTGCAGGGAGAACTTTCAGACCGAGTCTGGTGTCTGCACCTGCTACAAATGTATAACATCTGATTTTGTTGTCCATTGGAAATTGACAAACACAACTAGACATGAGAGATTGGTGTAGATCTAAGAAATAAGGCTGTTTATAAAATAAAAAATATAAAAAAAACTACCGATTGTCATCTTTTGATAACGACCACCTGCCCATTACGACCAACTCCGAGGATCTTTTAAATGTTCTTGTTATTGTAATTCTGTTTCGGTGTGTATTGTATAATCGTTTACAGACAGGTTAGAGGTGTCGAAGGTAATTTTCCGTTTTAAATGTATTCATTTTAATAGAAAAAGTGCTGTTATTGTTATTGTTATTATTGTTATTATTATATTCACATTTTTATGGCAACCACCTGTCGATAACGGCCAGTTTTAGTCGGTCCTTTCGGCGGTCGTCACAGACAGGTTCGACTGTAGGTCAGTTTCTGGTGGGTGCGCTTTCACGAAAAGAAGTAGCAAAGTTCCGAGCGGGTTGAATGACTCTCAGAGTCAGACTTGGTAGAACTTCCTAACAAGTGATCTCTCAACTTCCTTGTACACGCAAGCGAGTCATTCAAGCGGCGCACCCTTTGCAGAACCAATCAGACGCAAGCAAAACAGGATCACTGGGACGTATTCATGGCTTATTCTTTGCGAATGTTGCATTGTCTGACTAGCACTCCCGAGAGCGTGCGCGCATTCACATTCACACAGGTGCATAGATATATCCAAGTTCACATAGATAGACGTACACGCACGCACGCTTACCCTCCCCCCACCCCCACCCCCCACTCACACACACGCACGCCCACACACGCAAAACACACACACACAAACGTACGCACGCATGCACACACGCTTGCCCCCACACAAGTCCACACACAGACACACACACACACACACACACACACGTACTCACGTACGCTCGCCCACACACCCAGACACACAGACACACACCCACACCCACACACACACACACACACACACACACCAACGCCAGCCAGGCCAAATGAGTTCGACAAAATGAGTTTATGCCTTCTCCAAACCTGACTCTCAAAAACATTTTCCATCTGTCAAGCAAACTAGGTATAACCAACTGATTTTCAAATTCTTCACATATAAATTGTTTTGGGTCTGCATTACAGAACACTGCTTTTACAGTTGTTATTCAAATAAAGAGACATCATGGCCATTCTGTATTCTGTATTCTTTTTAAACAAAGCGAAAACAGTGTTTTACGACACACAACGGACATGTCCATGACAACCAACAAAAAATGCGAACACTTTATGACAGATAAGTATAACAACAAAATTTAACAATGATTTGTTAAAAAAAACAAAGGATTTCTCTTTTTAAACAAATTTCAAAAAATGATTGAATATGAACATTCAATTCAATTCAATTCAATTCAAAAGATAATGATTTGTGTTCAGTTAAACTGTTTTGGAAGCAAATATGTTTAAAATGGCGAAATAAGAATATGTTATTTAAATGCATAGCCAAATCATAGACTGAAGAGTACACAGAGTGTGTACTATGCGGTCTCTGGCCGAAAGTTCATATTCAATCATTTCTTGAATTGTTGATTCCGCTCAAATCTGGCATTTTCTTATTCTAATACAGGAATTGTGACAAAGTTGAAGAGGCAACTTCGACAGTCTGTGAAACACAATCACCGGCCGGTACTCACAAACAAATAGAAATGTAAAAACATAAGACGAACGGTTAATAAAACAGTGTACTTTTGTTAACTCGTGATTTGTAAAAACATTTGACAAATTACGTCGAACCTAAAACCGAGATTTGTAAAAATGTAAAAATGTAAAACTATCGCATTCCACAAAGTAATACATGCCTTTTATTATTATTATTATTATTATTATTATTATTATTATTATTATTATTATTATTATTATTATTATTATTATTTAAGTTATTGAGACATCCCAGTGCACTAAAGCCCTGTCCAGACTTGGCCGCCGTTTTACGCTCTATGCGCCGCAGGCCGTTTTGTGCGTCGCGCGGGATTTGCCGAGTGGCCACACATCGACGATTCTTTTCACAACGCGGTATCAGTGGAGCGGGTCAGCTGACAAGAAGGTTCAGTTGCATTCGACTGCTGCGCCGCGAGCGGCTGACGTCATTGCTCTGGTTTGCTCTGATTGGTCAAATTTCCGTCGTTCTATGTCTGTGTCATAGAAATTAGAACACGCGCTATTCTTCTGTAAATAACGCTTCGCGATCATAGCACGCTGCGGTGCTCCCACGTGGGCCGTTTTGAGCATAAGTCAAATGTGGACAGGGTCGGCCGGGAGTGTCTGGACGGGCCTTTAGGGATTTATAGAGCAAATCGAGAAAATTCATTATTGAACGAAGCGCATAGCGCTGAGTTCAATAATTATTTTCGAGATTTGCTCTATAAATCCCTTAGTGCACTGGGATTGTTTCAATAACGATATTGTCAGTACCGCCAGAGAAAAAAGAAGATTCAAAACGCACATTTTGCAACGCGCATTTGGATAGGCGTAACTGTGTGGTCAGGTTTGTGTCACTGGATCTACTTTTGTGTGGGCTGTCTCAAGTGTGTCGTGCTTTCGTCACACGCAAACTCTTGTTTTAATTTCTGTTGGTAAATTCCAGTGTAGCGTTAAGCTAAAAAGTGATGATCTTTCATAGAGACCTCATTTAAACTCGGAGAAAGGACTGTGCTCTTGGTTTCGAAACCTTCCTCGAGCTTCGACAGATTGACTGTGCAGAGTTTTGCCCCTTGCCACGGTCGACGGAAAGCACATTTCCAAAATAAATGTGGCATGTTTCTCGTGTGGTATCTTCACTCATCGGGGAGTCTGGTACTACATATGAACGGTAAGAATGCTCTGAACCCTACACGTATTATATCCCCATCGTTTTTTCGTTCACATTTGCCCAACATGTTAATTTGCTGAGCGGGGTTTATGTCGTCTGCTAGGGCAATCAAACCACTGCATGCAGTCTGCACTGCCACTGAGTCTGCACGCACGAGGCACGCTGGTAATAAGTCTTATATATATGGTAAGAACGTTCTGAACCCTACACGTTTTCG
>NC_090250.1:1660789-1690789 GCF_037325665.1 Littorina saxatilis | reverse complement strand
TAATTAGATAAGATCATATACCTATGGGACAGCCTTAATTACATTAATTAGATAAGATCATATACCTATGGGACAGCCTGAATTACATTAATTAGATAAGATCATATACCTATGGGACAGCCTGAATCACATTAATTTGATAAGATCATATACCTATGGGACAGCCTGAATACATTAATTAGATTAAATCATATACCTATGGGACACTGAGCCTGAATTACATTAATTAGATAAAATCATATACCTATGGGACAGCCTGAATTACTTTAATTAGATAAGATCATATACCTATGGGACAGACTTAAGGGATCCGATTCAGTGGAAGTGTTTCCTGTCAAATCATGTCCTTTTTCTCACGAGAAAAGTCGAAGAAAAATTATTGAATGCACATTCATCAAATCATTATCATGTCTTTTTCTTGCCTTTTGATCGGAATGTCTCTTATCTCAACTTGCACCAATCCAAAAACGAATAGACTGCATGCCAACGTTCCAAAATTCACAATTAAAAACCAAGAAAGCTATGTTGGTGGAACGTTTAATTGTTTTCTCAATAATTCAACGTTCCCAAAACATACCTTTCTTGCGTATCTAAATTCTCAACTTGCACAAAGCCATACAGCCTTGCAATAGCAGCTTTACTGACTTGGGCCTGCGGTTTGTTTTTTCGGGGACAGCAAACTGAGAAAAGTCGTTGTGACCTGGACATCACTTCCTGGTTTGGAATTACTCGCTCCATTTAACACAATGAGGGTGGAGGGGTAGGGTTGCAGGGAGAACATTCAGACCGAGTCTGGTGTCTGCACCTGCTACTTTTTTTTTTTTTTTTTTTTTTTTGCTTAACGCCTAGCCGACCAGGGCCATATCAGGGCGGTGCTGCTTTGACATATAACGTGCCACACACAAGACAGAAGTCGCAGCACAGGCTTCATGTCTCACCCAGTCACATTATTCTGACACCGGACCAACCAGTCCTAGCACTAACCCCATAATGCCAGACGCCAGGCGGAGCAGCCACTAGATTGCCAATTTTATAGTCTTAGGTATGACCCGGCCGGGGTTCGAACCCACGACCTCCCGATCACGGGGCGGACGCCTTACCACTAGGCCAACCGTGGCGGTCCTGCTACAAATGTATAACATCTGATTTTGTTGTCCATTGGAAATTGACAAACACAACTAGACATGAGAGATTGGTGTAGATCTAAGAAATAAGGCTGTTTATAAAATAAAAAATATAAAAAAAACTACCGATTGTCATCTTTTGATAACGACCACCTGCCCATTACGACCAACTCCGAGGATCTTTTAAATGTTCTTGTTATTGTAATTCTGTTTCGGTGTGTATTGTATAATCGTTTACAGACAGGTTAGAGGTGTCGAAGGTAATTTTCCGTTTTAAATGTATTCATTTTAATAGAAAAAGTGCTGTTATTGTTATTGTTATTATTGTTATTATTATATTCACATTTTTATGGCAACCACCTGTCGATAACGGCCAGTTTTAGTCGGTCCTTTCGGCGGTCGTCACAGACAGGTTCGACTGTAGGTCAGTTTCTGGTGGGTGCGTTTTCACGAAAAGAAGTAGCAAAGTTCCGAGCGGGTTGAATGACTCTCAGAGTCAGACTTGGTAGAACTTCCTAACAAGTGATCTCTCAACTTCCTTGTACACGCAAGCGAGTCATTCAAGCGGCGCACCCTTTGCAGAACCAATCAGACGCAAGCAAAACAGGATCACTGGGACGTATTCATGGCTTATTCTTTGCGAATGTTGCATTGTCTGACTAGCACTCCCGAGAGCGTGCGCGCATTCACATTCACACAGGTGCATAGATATATCCAAGTTCACATAGATAGACATACCACGCACGCTCATCCCCCCCCCCCCCCACTCACACACACGCACGCCCACACACGCAAAACACACACACACACACACAAACGTACGCACGCACGCACGCTCGCCCCCACACAAGTCCACACACAGACACACACACACACACACACACGTACTCACGTACGCTCGCCCACACACCCAGACACACAGACACACACCCACACCCACACACACACACACACACACACACACACACACACCAACGCCAGCCAGGCCAAATGAGTTCGACAAAATGAGTTTATGCCTTCTCCAAACCTGACTCTCAAAAACATTTTCCATCTGTCAAGCAAACTAGGTATAACCAACTGATTTTCAAATTCTTCACATATAAATTGTTTTGGGTCTGCATTACAGAACACTGCTTTTACAGTTGTTATTCAAATAAAGAGACATCATGGCCATTCTGTATTCTGTATTCTTTTTAAACAAAGCGAAAAGGGGGCCCTGTAGCTCAGTTGGTAGAGCACTGGACTTGTGATCGAAAGGTCGCAGGTTCGAATTCGGGCCGGGACGGACACGGGTCAACTTTATGTGCAGACCCAGAGACGGAAGCCATGTCCCACCCCCGTGTCATCACAATGGCACGTAAAAGACCTTGGTCATTCTGCCATAAGTGCAGGTGGCTGAATACACCTAAACACGCAGACACCTGGGTAGCGCGACTCCGTTGCTGCTAGCTTTCCACTGGGAGGAAGCGACCCGAATTTCCCAGCGATGGGACAATAAAGTAATGAAAATGAAAAATGAAAAATGAAACAGTGTTTTACGACACACAACGGACATGTCCATGACAACCAACAAAAAATGCGAACACTTTATGACAGATAAGTATAACAACAAAATTTAACAATGATTTGTTAAAAAAAACAAAGGATTTCTCTTTTTAAACAAATTTCAAAAAATGATTGAATATGAACATTCAATTCAATTCAATTCAATTCAAAAGATAATGATTTGTGTTCAGTTAAACTGTTTTGGAAGCAAATATGTTTAAAATGGCGAACTGAGAACGGGGTTATACATGATAGTGACCTTATATGTAATGAGGTCGAGTGTTTTTATGAAGAATTGTATTCCACAAGAGACACAAATTTGGTAAATGAATGAAAACTTAATTAGAACACCCAGCACTTTCCAACGAAGAAAGAGATTGTTTGGAAGGGAAAATTACCATGCAAGAAATGATGGCAGTTATTAAACGGTTAAATAACGACAAAAGCCCTGGTTCAGATGGGTATACAGCTGAGTTTTTTAAGTTCTTTTTTAAAGATCTCTGTTCCTTTCTCTTGAGATCCCTGAATTGTAGCTTTGAAAAGGGAGAGATGTCTATCACCCAGAGACAGGGAGTTATTACCTGTATACCAAAGGATGGAAAGGATAAAAGCTTTTTGAAAAATTGGCGACCCATTACACTGTTGAATGTAGTTTATAAGATTGCTTTATCCTGTATTGCTGAACGGTTACCAAACTTGATCCATGAAGATCAGACAGGCTTTATTAAAGGAAGGTACATTGGCCAAAACGTAAGGTTATTATATGATACTCTATTTTATGTGAATAAGCATAACTTACGTGGCCTTTTAATGTGCATTGACTTTGAAAAAGCTTTCGACAGCGTTTCTTGGTCCTTCATTGATAAATGTCTGTGCAAATTCAACTTCGGTGATGACATTAAAAGATAGATTTTCACTTTTTATAATAATATTAGATCATGTGTTTCTGTGAGTGGTAAATATTCCAGTTGGTTTGATGTACAAAGAGGTACCAGACAAGGAGATCCATTGTCACCTTATTTATATTTAATATGTGCCGAATTTCTGTCAATTATGATCCGGTAACAGAGATAAAAGGTATAAAGGTGGCAGATGATGGAATATTAATATCCCAGTTTGCAGATGATACCGCCCTATTTCTAGATGGTTCAAAGCAATCTTTTTGTGCATGTATGAACGTTTTGAAGCAATTTGCCTCTATATCCGGTCTGAAAATGAACTATGAGAAAACTACGGCAGTCTGGATAGGCTCACATACAAATTGTAATATCAAATTTATGCCGGAACTTATGCTCAGTTGGAACCCTGTAACATTTAAAGTTCTTGGCATTGTTTTTTCAGTCAACTTAGATGACATTATACCCCTTAATTATGAACATAAATTGGTAGAAATTGAGAATTTGTTCAGGTCCTGGTCCAGAAGAAATTTAACACCCTTTGGAAAAATAACAGTTATTAAGAGTTTGGCGCTGTCTAAGTTAACTCATCTGTTTATGAGTTTACCAGACCCTGATGATAAGTTTTTGTTTGATTTGAATAGGTTATTTTTTTCATTTCTATGGAATGGTAAGAAAGATAGAATAAAGAGAACAACAGCATATCAGTCGTTTGAAGAGGGTGGGCTTAAAATGGTGGATTTGAAATGCTTTTTGTCAGCTCTGAAGATATCATGGTTACAGCGAGTCCTTTGTAGTGAAGGAAAAGTAACTAAACTTCTACAAGCTCTGTGTCCACTTGTACATAACATTCACAAGAGAGGAGGTGAGTTTGGAAACATATTGATGCAAAGAGTTCAGAATCCTTTCTGGAGGGATGTTTTCAAACATTAAAAGCATTTTGCATGTAAATGTGTCCCCATCTCCTTGAGTGATTTTGCTTCAGAGCGTCTGTATTATAATGTACATATTTGCATAGATAAAAAGGTTATTTTTAACAGGAATTGGATGGAAAACGGCATTATTACAGTCGGTCACTTGATGAGAGCCGATGGGTTTTTGTCATATAACGATTTTAAATTGAAACATCCAAATTTACAACTGAATTTTGTTTTTTTCGAGGGCGTTATGCGCTCAGTTAAGAATTTTCATAAAAGACTAAAGTTAGATGCAGTTTTAAACAATGTTTTTCATATTGGTGATGATGTTGTATGGAAACAAATAGCTAAAGGTGGAGTAAAACATATATATACCCATCTTGTGAAAAATGATGGCAATCTACAGTGCATGGAAAAATGGGCTAATTTATTGAATTTTGATGTAAATGTTGGAAAGGTATTTCTGACAATAAGGCGAACTACACAAGACACATACCTAAGGTGGTTCCAATATAGAATACTACATAGAATTTTTCCCACTCAACGCCTGTTATTTTTGATGAAAATTTCTGACACATCACTATGTAGCTTTTGTACACAGGAAGAGGAAACCTTAGAACATTTGTTTTGGGAGTGCACAAGAGTTAAGCTTTTTTGGTCTGATTTCACAGAATGGTTATGTCAAAATTTCACACATTGCAGTAATTTGAATTTGTCAAAAGAGCTTGTCATTTTAGGGTATTTAGACAACTTTCATACGGATGCTGTTTTTGATTTGTTTATTCTCCTTGCCAAACAAAGTATATTTGGAGCCAAATTAAATAAGACAGTCCCAACACTAAATGTTTTTGTGAAAATTGTTAAACAAAGGATTTTGATCGAAAAGTATAATGCTAGTGTAAATAATTATTATGGTAAATTTGAAAAAGAGTGGTGTTTATATAGACACTTTTTTCATTGATGCTATAGGATAATTGTATTGATTGATTTCGTATGAACATTTTTGAATGTGATACCCCCTGACCCATTTACTCATAACAGGTTATACAGTACTTTTATGCCGATAATTAAACCCCATGTATACTTGGAGGCTAAATTGTGACCACCGTCCCCACCTACCCCCCTCCCCTCCCCCAACCTCAGTTACCCCCCTCCCCCCAACAACCTCAGTCCCCCCCCCACTTCCATATCCCCTGTCTTTTCAACATCCCACCCTATTGTCTATGTCTGTGTCTTGTCTAGGTGTGTACGTGTGTATGCGCTTTGTTGATAAACTCGGTGTATGATGTATGTTATGCTGTGTTTATGTGTATATAAAGGAAATAAAATGCATATAAAAAAAAAATTAAAAACATTTTACTTTTTTTTTTTTAAATGGCGAAATAAGAATATGTTATTTAAATGCATAGCCAAATCATAGACTGAAGAGTACACAGAGTGTGTACTATGCGGTCTCTGGCCGAAAGTTCATATTCAATCATTTCTTGAATTGTTGATTCCGCTCAAATCTGGCATTTTCTTATTCTAATACAGGAATTGTGACAAAGTTGAAGAGGCAACTTCGACAGTCTGTGAAACACAATCACCGGCCGGTACTCACAAACAAATAGAAATGTAACAAGTCGCGTAAGGCGAAATAACAACATTAATTTAGTCAAGCTGTCGAACTCACAGAATAGATGAACGCACTGCTTTTTTCACCAAGAACGCATACTCGTAGTTTCGTCAGTCCACCGCTCGTGGCAAAGGCAGTGAAATCGACAAGCCAGAATAGTGCGGTAGTGGTCGCGCTGAGCAGGATAACACGCTTTTCTGTATCTCTATTCTTTTTAATTTTCTGAGCTTGTTTTTAATCCAAACATATCATATTTATATGTTTTTGGAATTAGGTACCGACAAGGAATAAGATGAAATTGTTTTGAAATCGATTTTGGAAAATTAATTTTAATCAGAATTGTTATATTTTTAATTTTCAGAGCTTGTTTGTAATCCAAATATAACATATGTATATGCTTTTCGAATAAGAAAATGACGAAAAATAAGATGAAATTGTTTTTGGATCGTTTAATAAAAAAAATAATTTTAATTACAAGTTTCCGATGTTTAATGACCAAACTCATTCCTTAGTTTTTAAGCCACCAAGCTGAAATGCAATACCAAAGTGCGGCCTTTGTCGAAGATTGCTTTGCCAAAATTTCAATCAATTTGATTGAAAAATGAGGGTGTGACAGTGCCGCCTCAACTTTTACAAAGAGCCGGATATGACGTCATTAAAAATATTTATCGAAAATATGAAGAAAAAAAAACATCCGGGGATATCACACCCAGGAACTCTCATGTCAAATTTCACAAAGATCGGTCCAGTAGTTTAGTCTGAATCGTTCTACACACACACACACACACACATACACCACACACACACACACACACACACACATACACCATGAACCTCGTCTCGATTCCCCCTCTATGTTAAAACATTTAGTCAAAACGTGATTAAAATGTAAAAACATAAGACGAACGTTTAATAAAACAGTGTACTTTTCAGTTCATTAAATGTTGGGATGAATATGTCAGGTTTGAGGATGCACAGTTCTGTAGGTTCATCTCGGTATTCCACCCCCTCGGCTTTCAGTTCAGTAACCATGCAGTCCCCGCACGGCCACAGCGATCAGGGATGGAGGGAGCTGGGGGTTGTGGAAGCTACTTTGGGTCAAAGGTCACAGAAGATTTGCGTCGTGCAGCGAAGGAAAGAATCGCGATCTTGTTTCCAACTCAGTGCCTCTTTGTTTTTCATTAGACCTGTCATTCTGCTTGCTCGGCTTTGTTAGATGTTTGCATGTCTTGTTGCTATTTTCTTTGCTTTTATTATTATTTCTTATTTGAGCTTCGTTTATCGATACAACGTCTTGTGCACGGGTCAAAATGTGTGTGTCAGGGGTCAATTGGTTTGACTTGAACTTGACGTTCGTGTTTCTCCGAACGTCTG
Organism: Littorina saxatilis; assembly: GCF_037325665.1. Classification (NCBI taxonomy): domain Eukaryota; kingdom Metazoa; phylum Mollusca; class Gastropoda; order Littorinimorpha; family Littorinidae; genus Littorina; species Littorina saxatilis. The sequence continues at coordinate 1,683,318 of NC_090250.1, read as the reverse complement.
TGTATCGAAACACAGATACACGCACTCCATGACTCTGTAAGAAAACAAAACATATCGCTACCAGGTTTCATTTGTTTTTGATGAATGTATGAACTTTCATGAAGTAGTTTTGTTTTTTGTTTACTTTTGCCAGTTTGCCAGTTCGTTTGTGGAACTTTGCAAAGCAGTGTCGTGTCGTCTGTTTAGGTCTGGGGAAACACCAATGAAAAGAGCCGAAGAATCCCCGAGCGTTTCTATTGGGTTTGCTTTTGATTATCCATGTATAGCCTGCTTCCTGCAACTATGGTGGGGATTTATTGCCTGGGGAACATGGGATTTATTTCCCAGGTGCTTGGGAATGAAAACTCGTGAAAATGATGACAATAACAGTTATTGTGTTTTCAACGTGGCGATAGGGTCGGATATTTTGACGAGAACAAGTATAATACAACGAGTCGAAGTTTCCCCCTACCAATTCGGCAGCCATACGCACGCGCGCACACACACGCACACACACACACACACACACACACACGCGGGCTCGCATACACACACACACAACAACAAACACACACACACACGACAACAAATACACACACACACACACACACACACACACACACACATACACACACAGACAAACAAACAAACTTAGATCGTGCATAACAATTTTCTCAAACCACCTTCCGAGGATAAGTGACATTTTATTAGAACCAAGTAGTAACCTTACTTGACACTTTGATATCTGTATGAAACAGTCCGGTATTTAATTTGTATCAAAAAGTATGTACAAGGAAGTCTCAAAACGGAAGGTAGTATGTAGATGTTACATGCCGAGTCTCAGTGATTATTAAAAATAATGGTCGAAGTTGGCGGATCATGAAAAATGCGAGCTTCAGCGAGCTTTTTCATGACCGCAAACTGAGACCATTATTTTTAACTAGTGTGAGAGACCCGGCTTCGCCCGGGCTCTTCTGTCTGTCTATGGCTGTCTGTGTGCGTCTCTCAAACACACACACACACACACACACACACACACTCTCTCGCCCATTGCGACGACAGCCATTATTATCTACTGCAATGTACTACATCCAGATCCAGATCCAGATCCAGAGAGGGAGAGAGAGAGAGAGTGTGTGTATGTGTGTGTGTGTGTTCGTGCGTGCGTGCTTGCGTGTGTGTGTGTGTCACGTGTATGTGTGTGTGTGTGTGTGGTCGCCAAAGGTCAGAGACGGGAGAGGGTAGGAAGACTGTGTGTGTGTGTGTGTGTGTGTGTGTGTGCCAAAGGTCAGAGACGGGAGGGGGTAGGAAGACTGTGTGTGTGTGTGTGTGTGTGTGTTTCTCTCTCTGTCTGTCTCTGTCTGTCTGTCTGTCTGTTTGTCTCTCTGTCTGTCTTGTCACATATTGATATTTTAGGACAGAGAGAGCTAGTGTGTGCGTGTGTGAATTCTCAGAGACATATACAGAAAGCGCGATTGTTGTTTTGAATGATCAAGTGTAGATCTATATGCAATCTGTTTCTGTGTGTGACAGGTGCCAGTGCGTGTAATTCTTTCGAGTGTTTTATCTGTACGAGGGCATGAGAATTCTCTTCAGTTTTGCAATCGTGCTGATACGCCGCGGCTTCGTGCTTTGATCTGAATACTCCGGAATATGACGTGAACCTGCTGAGGGATGCAGACGCGGCTTGTGCTTTGATGTGTTGTAGACGAAATGTAGCCGTTTTAGTAGACATGCAGTGATGACATCGAGATTGCTATAATTCTTTTTTCTTTTAGGGGGTAAGGAAGGGGTTGGTGTGGTGGTGATGGGGGATGATGGGGGTGCTGGGGATGGTGGTTGGGTTGGTGTTGATGATGTAGGGCTAGTGGGAGTGGTAGTTGTGGAGTCGGCGGTGGTGGTGGGAATGGGGGTGGTGGTGGTGGGGGGGTCGGATCTGGGGATTGAAAGGGGGGGGGGGGGGGGGCAAGTTTACTTTTTTTTTTAGAAGAGCCAAGCCACAACTTCTCTTCGGGGGGGGGGGGGGGGGGGGGGGGGAGGCGGAGGAGGATTGGAGGGCTGGCAGCGCGGCGGCGTCGGCAGCGGCGGTGGTGGTCAGGTGCACATCTTCACAGTCACAGGATCTAGGAGTGCACATGCACGACATCGTCTTCCTGCCCCCTCCCTTCTCGGAGCTTTGGCGATCACAGACAGACAGACAGACACACACACACAAGGGCGGATCTGGGGGGGGGGGTTACACGGGTTACGTAACCCCCCCACCCCCCCCAAAAAAGAGGTAATTTATTGGCTCAGGATGCACCAGATAGCTCTATTTTGCTTATTTGGATATAAAAAATTTCCGGGGAGGCATGCCCCCGGACCCCCCTAGAGGCTTAGGCGCCTTCGGCGCCGTCAACTTGTATCTTCGCAGTCATTTTGTAACCCCCCCCTCCAAAGTGAATTGATCCGCCCTTGCACACACACAGGCAGACAGACACTCTCTTTTATTTATATGTATAGAAAATCACTGAGACGAGGTGTGTAACCTCTTTATTCCTCCTTTCTTCAGTTATTCAAAGAAAACAGGAGTTTTTGTGCGAAAGTTTGATCGAATCCGAATCACTCAACCAGTCAACCTGCGCAGGCGATCGATTAATGCGCGGTTGTATAGTTCCGTGCAAATCATTCCATTCTGTTAACACTTCTTGTCAGCTTCCCTGTTTTGGACTAAAATCAAGTACAAAGATATGCTGTTATTCTGCTGTGGCAGTAAAGGCAGTTTTCTGGGTAAAATAGTGTATGAAACCGCTTTATGTTGTTTAAATTGATGAGATGTGTGCATTTGGTTGCGTGTGATCTGTTTATAAAATGAAATATTGTTGAAAACTGACCGTCGGATTGCAGTCAGTGTTGTCGAAGAAACTGAGTGAAAAGAAGGGGAACTACTCTTGTCGCCAGACAAAGTATGAGTTACTTGCCTTGGGAATTTGCTTGTGATGAACGTTTGTGCACGGCAGATCTAGATTCAGAAAACAACCGAACTCATGGATTTTATATGGAGATTCATGTGTTCAGGCCTGTAGTTGTTAATTTGTTCCAGAGATGTATACTTCGTACATTAGAGCGTTCGGAACTTTTCAGTCGCAAAAGTAGAACCGAAACAGAACAACTTCTCAACCCATTGCACTATCGAGGATTCAGGCTGTTGCTGGCTCGTTATTTGTTTGGTTGCTGGGTCATTATGGAAAAATAACTAGCTCTACAAGTTTACAGAGGTAAAGAAGCAGAGGGGGGAATAAGTTTGTAATAACCTTTGACTAAAAATACCCAGTCGCACAGTAGACGGTCAAGATGATGAAAAGTACTTATAACACCAAGCAAGAGTACAGACAATTAATGCCGAGGGTCGTCCGCCCCGTGATCGGGAGGTCGTGGGTTCGAACCCCGGCCCGGGTCATACCTAAGACTTTAAAATTGGCAATCTAGTGGCTGCTCCGCCTGGCGTCTGGCATTATGGGGTTAGTGCTAGGACTGGTTGGTCCGGTGTCAGAATAATGTGACTGGGTGAGACATGAAGCCTGTGCTGCGACTTCTGTCTTGTGTGTGGCGCACGTTATATGTCAAAGCAGCACCGCCCTGATATGGCCCTTCGTGGTCGGCTGGGCGTCAAGCAAACAAACAAACAAACAAAAATGCCGAGGGTCAAATAATATCAAAATGTAATGTCATTATAAGCTCTTGCGCAAGATCCGTCCAACCTGTGCACTGAAGACTGACCCAGTGGAACATTAGACAAAGAAGTTGATGCCAACACTGATGACGTCCAGTAAGATGTACATAGAGCTCTTCACGACAACCACATACACCAGAAATCCAACCGACTCAAGTAAACGGTGACCCCCTAAAAATGCCACAAATAAAAATGCTAATAACTTCTGCATCTGTTCAACGAATTACTTCATATTTGGTGTACACTAATGTCACGGTATGCATTAATCAGTCCACAAAGTTTTGCGTCCAGAGGTCAAATGGTGTGATTTTTGTGCTCTTACGAGAAAAAAAACATTCGAAATTCGGGGATCGACTTAACAGTAGGAGATTCGACATTGAGCAGTACCAAACATGGTGATTTAGGTGATGTATATATATTACACAGATATCTTGACGACAGCCACATAATTCAGACGATTCAAATACATGCCCAGGACCAAACATTGTGATTTAGGTCTTGCACACGATCCTTCTGACCTGTGCTCTGAAGACGGAACCGGTGGCAAAATAGACGAATAAGTTGATGCCAGCACCAATGACGTCTAGCAAGATGAACATAGAGCTCTTGACGACAGCCACATCATTCAGACGATTCGAGTACATGCCAAGGAGCAAACATTATGATTCAGGTCTTGCAAAGGATCCTTCTGACCTGTGCTCTGAAGACGGAACCAGTGGCAAAATAGACGAAGAAGTTGATGCCAGCACTGATGACGTCCATCAAGAAATACAAGGCGCTCATACTGACCACCAGGTGGTGCTCACGTCCGAACAGTCTGTAGTCGGTCAGCAGGCTGGTCAGTAGCAAGGTGATGGCGTCAGGAGTGGCCAGCAGAGTGGACACTGTCGCGTACACCACCACTGCTACTGACCGCTGCCAGCTCAGCCTGAAAAACGACAACGACGGCGACGACGACGACGACGACGATGATGCAAACGCTGGGGTAAGTGGTGTCGGTTGAGGATGATGTCCGTGTGAGTGTGCTGGCACAAACGTTGTTCTCGTTGACAGCGTTTGATGTCTGGAGGTCCAACAAGTGTTCAATGCCTCACAAGATGCTGGTTGGCCGTTTGGTTTGGGTTCTTTTTGCTGGGGCAGCACAGCTGTTGTGTTTGGTTGTCTGCTTGATTCTTCTACCTGCGGTCTCGTCCGTGTCAGAAAAGTCGTTGTGGAAAGTCGTGTCGTGGTTCTGAGTGAAGTTGTTTGAGCTGATGGATGTGTAAGAGTGGTGAACGCTACCGAAAACTGCAAACTGTGACACAACGTTTCACGGCTGTTGTTCCTAACCCCCTGGACAAAGGGGTGTATGTCTTCTTGCTCTTCACATTCTGCCCCGAAACTGCTGTCTCGTTCCTGGTCTAAAGCATTAGTCAACGAGTCGCACATCAAAGGGATCTCGACTTCAAGACTCGTAGAAGTAGAGACGCGGTTTGAAGAAAGTCCATTTCGGCCTTTCGCACAGTGAAGCGAAACCGGGTGATGGGTGTTGTGAAGAACCAGCACCGAGTCAGGCAATGTCGCAGAACCTTCAGACGCCGAGTTGTGTGAGATTGGTCTGCCCGGGCCAGCCGAGGTAGCTCTTCGTAGAGTACACCGTCCAGACTTTCGTGAACGTCTTTTCAGAATGACGATAAAAGCAACGGTGGTGGCGGTGGTGATGACAAGCGGGACGTAGACGAACAACGCATACCTGAAGATGGCCAGTTTGCGGAACGCTTCTCGGTGGTCGAGATAGGCGGAGGTACGGATCATCTTGCCTCCAGTACTGTCAGCCCCGCTGCTTCCTTCTTCTCCACCCCCCTCCTCCTCCCCCTTCTCCACTTGAACCACCCGGTAGTGGAAAGACCTGTCGAAGCTGAGGCTGAAGACGAGGATGAGGAGAATAAGGGTGTACAGTTTGGGTCGCCTGAGGTGGGACAGAACCCTGGCCTTCATGGGAAAAGCGATGACCAGACAGCGGTCAAGACTGATCAGCGTGGTGATACAGATGGACAACCTTCTCAACGCCACCGCAGGGAAGTAGAACAAGTAGTTGAAATAGGACAAGTACATGTAGTTACGGGACAGAGTCTCGGTCCCGCATGCCAGCACGATCACCAAGGGAGGTAAGGCGATGCCGAGGTAGGCCAGATCCACACAGGAGAGCAAGATGAAGTAGGTAGACGTCACGCTGCGGCGCATGCGCAGAAAGGCGGCGACGCTGAGAAGGTTGGTGAGGATACCGATGATGGCGAGCGGCGTGTTGATGCAGGAGACGCCCAGTGTAATGCGATGGTAGTCGTCGTAGTTTAACACTCCCTCCGACATCTGTCGATAAAGAGAACAATAGAAAGTTGAAACACAAAATAACTTGGTACTCACTAAGACAAAGACATCTCCAAAAAAAGATCAAAATGTTCCCCTATGGAGGCTTCTTCAGCAATAGAAATGTATGGACTATTAATGAAACAGTGGTGTTTTCATTGATCAACATTGAAAATGCCATTAAAGTCTTGACTGCAGCAAAGGAGGGCAAAAGGTAAGAAAGGAATCTACAAAGTTGAACACTCAAAAAAATAAATAAAAACAGAAATGTATAAGCTATGGTTTAAACTGTGATTTATTCACCGCTCAATTGTTAACATGCAACGATTTCTTGAATGCAACGAATGGTCGCAAAAGAATTTGCGTAGTTTAGCACTTCAATTACCATCTGGTCACAAGACGAACAACGAAAATGTATAAAGTATTGTTTGAACAATGGTGTATTCGTCGTTCACTATGCTCACTGCAATAAAATCTGGCATGCAACAAAGGACCAAAGAAGAGTCTGCGTAGTTAACCTAAAGAACAAAGAATGTTACACAAAATCAACAAAACAAGAAATGAAGGATCAAAGACGACAAAACATACAAACAAACAAACTAACAAAATAGAAAACGGTAAATAACACCACCATTCGTACCACCGCAACCACCAACAAAACGTAAGAAGAAAATAAACAGGGAAAAATCAAAGCATTGCGCACTTCTTCTTCTTCTTCTTCTTCTTCTTCTTCTTCTTCTTCTTCTTCTTCTTCTTCTTCTTCTTCTTCTTCTTCTTCTTCTTTTTCTTCTTCTTCTTCTTCTTCTTCTTCTTCTTCTTCTTCTTCTTCTTCTTCTTCTTTTTCTTCTTCTTCTTCTGCGTTCGTGGGCAAGAAACTCCCACGTTCACTCATGTTTTTGCACGAGTGGAATGTTTTGTGTATGACCGTTTTTACCCCGCCATTCAGGCAGCATACGCCGATTTCGGGGGAAAAGAATTGCACTGTCAAATAATAAATGGATTGACACACTTCTTTACTATTTGTGCCAATCTAAGATCCTCAGTAAATCTCACATATTTTCTTCGCCTCCTGTCAGTTCAATACTTGGCGGCCTGAGAAAGGAATCGACCTTTTATCTCAGCCTCTTGAAAGGTCCTAAGAGCTGGCCGAATTAAAGATAGTGTCTTTATCGCGCACACGATTACGTTTACAGCCATCGATTGACTAATTCTATTCAAATTTACACTTCTTCTCGTGAAAACTTTTACAGCAAAGACATCTTGTCAATAATAGGTTTATAATATCTTAACATTGAAATAGGAACACTCTTGAGCTCACCGTCCCATATTTGTCTAGGCTTTTACATGGGATAAAACATTCTTTCCACTTGGTCACATACACAAAATCAACACCCTGGCTGCTTACCGTGGGGAGATGAATTAAATTAAATTAATAATTTCTTTAAAAATAACACTGGTTACATTTTAAAAATTAATTCATTCTTCTTCTTCTTCTTCTTCTGCGTTCGTGGGCTGAAACTCCCACGTACACTCGTGTTTTTTGCACGAGTGGAATTGTACGTGTATGACCGTTTTTTACCCCGCCATTAAGGCAGCCATACGCCGTTTTCGGAGGAAGCATGCGGGGTATTTTCGTGTTTCTATAACCCACCCAACTCTGACATGGATTACAGGATCTTTTTCGTGCACACTTGGTCTTTTGCTTGCGTGTACACACGGGGGTGTTCGGACACCGAGGAGAGTCTGCACACAAAGTTGACTCTGAGAAATAAATCTCTCGCCGAACGTGGGGACGAACTCACGCTAACAGCGGCCAACTGGATACAAATCCAGCGCGCAACCGACTGAGCTACACCCCCGCCCAAAACAACCCCCAATGTGCACAGCTCATTCATCATTTTTGGTATGTGACCAAGTGGAAGGATGGCCTTATCCCATGTAAAAGCCTTGTCAGATATGAGAAGACGATGAGCTGAATTGTTTTCACGAAGAGTGTTCCTAACGTCCTATATATCAATATAAGGTCATATAAACCTATTATTGACATGATGACCTCGCTGTAAAAGTTTACCGCCGCATTCTATTCGATAGTTATATTAAGCATATGACATCATTTCTAAACACCATTACGAGTTTCAGAAATCTACACAGAAACTTTGAAGCCTAGTTTTTCACCCTGCCTAGAGACTGGCAGTTGAAAGTACTTTGGTAAAAACAGTATAGCTCGCCACCGCGTCTAAAACATTCACAATTCCATTACGAGTTTCAGAAATTCACACGGAAACCCTGAAGCCTCGTTTTTACCCTGCAGAGAATCGAAGCCCCACTATTGCCGACCCAACTGCGAGGGAAAAAACGCAATCCTACCTCCCATTCCAGGAAACGTTGACTTAAAATATTAAAACCCAGTTTTGGAATTTGATTCTGCGAATCACAAACGAATTGAATGTAGAGCACCTGAGCTTCGTTTTCGAGGCTGAAAGGCATGCGTGCATATGAACCAACACAGGTCCACGGCCATGACCTAAATGAACGGAGAGGTAAAGAAAAGAGGAAAGTAAGTCGCTATCAATATCCCCATAGGCAGCTTAGCTAATTTCCTGTCCAAGAAAGGGTTGTCTTTCAAAGCGAGCCCCGCCGTGTTCAATTTCTCTGAACATCTGGCGCCCGCCATCAGTTTGTACAGATATAATAATTATGTGAGAACTTCTGACTTGAAGGTAAATGTTTAGCATTAGAAAAAGGACACTGCTATGAAAACAAAAATGATGATAGGATGTTAATCGATTGAGATAAAAGGCCACTCAAAAGAAAGGGAGTTAGTATTATAGTGGATGTGTTAAGGCTAGTGTATTCTAGAAGATTGTTTGCAGAGACATACAATATGAGAATCACTGACGTGCAAGCCAATGAAAAACGGGTCACTGCTACGATGGAGAAAAAGTATTGATAAAGAGGAAAATGCCACTGAAAGGTTGATGAATAAGTATACTGGCTAGTGTATTTGTGAAGTTGTAATGCTTGGGGGCTGCTAATACGTTGTATTTGCTTTTTGTGTTGTGAGTGTGTGTGTGTGTGTGTGTGTGTGTGTGTGTGTGTGTGTGTGTGTGTGTGTGTGTGTGTGTGTGTGTGTGTGTGTGTGTGTGTGTGTGAGGGGGGGAGGATGTTACGAGGGTTCTTTTACGTGTATCACTGTTGTTCCTCTGCCTTTTTAGGCAGTCATACTCTGATTTTAGGGCGGGGGGAGGGCAATACATCTCAAACGTTGCATTGAAATCCTCGTAACCTTCACACGTTATAAAGCAACGTGACATCAGCCCACAACAAACAAACCACGATAAAAGGGTTCCTAAAGGAGCCACGGGCATAAAATCTTGTCAGCAATAACACAATACCGTTATGAAGCACGGGTCACGCATTTTGAATAAAAGATCCTGTCCCATAAAGTCTTTCACATAGAACAATAATTAGTCACGTGTCCTTTAAACCCAGTATATCGCACGCCCGCGTGCCCACCAACAGGCCGATATAATCTGCATATCGGTGAAATCAACATTTGCATATTAGTGACGTCAGATTGACGTCAAACAGCTAATATGGGGCAAGGGGATAGGATCGCCTGCTATGGTTAGTTTCGGACGTTTCAATTGGCGAATAAGTGATGACAAGAGAAAGGAGGCCAGGAGAATTGTTAATGATGTGTAGCGGGAAACAAAGGAGGAAAATCTTGACACATTGATACACAAAACCGTTTGCTAATTTAAATTTATGTAGAGAGAAAAACATCGAATAAACAAAACAGTGTGCGCTGGCTTTTAATATCACTTTATCAAGCAATAAATATTGTTATTATACTTATGGAAAGAACACGCACGCTTGCACACACACACACACACACACACACACACACACACACACACACATTCACATACATACATACATACATACATACATACATACATACATACATACATACATACATACATACATACATACATACATACATACATACATACATACATACATACATACATACATACATACATACATACATACACTACGTCTCTCGTTGTTCTGTTATGTTCGTTAGTTTGTACATGTACTTCAATAACGACTCGTAGGCTTCAGCTTTTCAGTATAGCATTGCGACGGGCGCTGTGGCGGGGTGGTAAGACGTCGGCCTCTTAATCGGAAGGTCGAGGTTTCGAATCACGGCCGCGGCCGCCTGGTGGGTTAAGTGTGGAGATTTTTCGATCTCCCAGGTCAACTTATGTGCAGACCTGCTAGTGGCTTATCCCCCTTCGTGTGTACACGCGAGCACAAGACCAAGTGCGCATGGAAAAGATCCTGTAATCCATGTCAGAGTTCGGTGGGTTATAGAAACACGAAAATACCCAGCATGCTTCCTCCGAAAGCGGCGTATGGCTGCCTTAATGGCGGGGTAAAATTCCACTCGTGCAAAAACACGAATGTATGTGGGAGTTTCAGCCCACGAACGAAGAAGAAGAAGAAGAAGAAGAAGAAGAAGAAAACCTAGAGAACAAGGACGCGTCCATCATTTGTCCGATGACCCCGTGAGAATTGTCTCCTTGAATCAATTAGGACGCTATTCGTCGTTTCACCCCAATTCTTCACATCTTAGAGGAGGTTTTTGTAACGTCGATTAAAGCTACTGTCCTCCCGAGCTCAATAATGTTGTATTTCAGCACAGAATGACACACATTACAGACGTTTACATTCGGTAAAATCATTGTTACAACTGCACACATACCAAAACGCAACAGCCAGGCTGATTCCTATGCAAAATGGGGAGGGGGGGGGTTGAATTGAATTGGAAAATGGACACTAGTTTCGAGTATGAAATTAATTCAGCAAAAATCGAGTCCACAATAAACAAGAGGCAGCCAGGCTGTTGAATTCTCTTGTGTTTTCTATAATACGCCAGGACAGGACTCTAGGGACTCAGGACTGAAATCAAATCATATCAAATCAAATAAAAGTAACTTCATTATCTCAATCTCAGAAATGACATTGGTGGCGCATGACCATGAAGACAAGCGGACGACTAAAACATAACATTAACATAAATGTACGATTCTTATATAACCAAATTCTTATATAACCAAAGGAATCTTTTATTTCAGGCCATAGCCCATAAATAGGATGATACACCATGAAAAATAGAAATGCATGGAAACAAACGTTAGGCGCACAGTACAGGCAATCTTTTTTAATGTGTCAATCATAATATATATACATATCTGGCACTCCGGGACAGGAGAATGGTGGTGTACGTGCTCGTGGTCACAAAAAGGAACATGCACCTTTAAATCAAGCTGTGGTGAATGTAGGAAGCTCTTCGTCGTTTTACCCCCATTCTGCACATCTCAGAGGAGTTTTTCGTCACGTGCAGGGGCTGAGCAGTTAAGCCAGAGAGGGGGGGGGGGGGTTACAACCTGGGGTCCAGGTGTCGGTAGACCCTTGGTGGGGTCTGGGGGGCGACGGCCCCCTGAAGCTGAAGAATTTTAGCTATTTTATAAACAATTTCTGGCTTATCCTTGATTTTAAACATAATCAACTGATGTCAGCAGCCACTCATTATTTCTTTTAAAGTTAGTATTAAATAATGGCAATTTACCTTTACTGATATCTGCTCCCGACATCATATAGAAAGACAGAAGAATTCTTTTTTTTTTGTGGACAGCCGGGGGGGGGGGGGGCGGAACCCCTGTAACACCCCACCTATAATCCGCCCCTGCCTGACGTGGATGAACTGCTGCGAGCAACTAAAAAGGGTAGAAACGTGATCAAGGGCGATATAGGGAGCAGGTGGTCGGTGATTGATGGGTTTATATCATGTCTTAGTTAGTGGAGAACTTTCAGTCAGAGCGCCTGTCTGAGCCTTCAAAACGAAAGGAGCGGGAGGGCCGGGGTGGTGGGGGCGAAGGAAGGTGGGATGTGTGAGATAACTTTAAAAGACGCACGTTTTTTGTACTGATGTAGGCTAAGCTGAATGACTCCAGGGAGTAATCAGCCAAAACCGGACAGAAAACTGAAAAACGAAGCATAATTATCAGCGTAATTATAATGTCGCAAAAGACGCTGGAAAGCTTGTGTTTTTGTCCTCCGTGTGTTACCCCAAATCCTGTCCAAGTTTGAAAGTATTGTACCAACAAGTTACTGACGTGTCTTAAGTTTTGGTTGTCAGATGTTGTTTTTGTGTGTTTTTGTGTGTTTTTGGTGTGTTATTGTGTGTTTTTGGTGTGTTTTTGTGTGTTTTTGGTGTGTTATTGTGTGTTTTTGGTGTGTTTTAGTGTGTTTTTTGTGTGTTTTTGTGTGCTTTTGGTGTGTTATTGTGTGTTTTTGGTGTGTTTTAGTGTGTTTTTTGTGTGTTTTTGTGTGTTTTTTGGGGTGTTTTTTGGTGTTTTTTGGGGTGTTTTTTGGGGTGTTTTTTGGTGTGTTTTTTGGTGTGTTTTTTGGGGTGTTTTTTGGGGTGTTTGTTGGGGTGTTTTTTGGTGTGTTTTTTGGGGTGTTTTTTGGGGTGTTTTTTGGTGTGTTTTTTGGTGTGTTTTTTGGTGTGTTTTTTGGTGTGTTTTTTGGGGTGTTTTTGGTGTGTTTTTTTGGGTGTTTTTTGGTGTGTTTTTGGGTGTGTTTTTTGGGTGTTTTTTGGTGTGTTTTTTGGGGTGTTGCATTACCCCTTACAACGACACCCAAAACCGCCTTTTCTGACATGGATTTTTGAAGGGGTGTCTCTGTTGTTTGTTCCACTGTTATTTTAGACACTGCCTCGTGTAATATCAATATGTTTGCTGAATATTGCCTAGTTGTTTTTTATGAGGGTGGCATACATAGTATAAGATTTTTCACTCATCAATAACGAGACTGTTGGTCTAATTGTAGGCCGAAACGATTTTTGAATGATCATGCTTAACTTTATACGGTGGAACCCCCCTTTTAAGACCTCTAAAAATCTGAGAAAATCAGGTCTTAAAAAGGAGGGAGTCTAAAATGGAGGTAAATTTACAGAGGTCATGAACAGAAAATCTGAATAAGTGTAAGGTCTTAAAAGGGAGGGAGTCTTAAATTGAGGTGTCTTAAAAGGGGGGTTTCACTGTATCGTCAACCTAGCACGTCCTAGGCAGAAAAGTCTTCCTGAAAAGTCACGATGCCGATGGCGTCACGCGTGACTCCCTCCCTACAATTGCTGACTTTAAAACCACGCCTTCAACAAGCTCCAAAGTCATTAAATTCAGATTTCTGAGGTTTTTATAAATATGTAATCAGAAACTTGTCGAAAAACGACATCGTTGTTTATACTGATACCAACAGCTGTTATACAAGTAAACCTTTCTGTATCTGCATTAACAATGTAGATAACTCCAAGAAACTCACTGAACTTTTCCCTGAATATTAAACTTCACGTAAACAAAAAGATTAAACAAATCCAAATTTAGCTGTAGCATGGTATTTCCTGTTCCCATTGACAACAAAGAAGCTGTTACACACACAAAAAGTCTGCGAACTTCAAGTCTGTTTGTGTTGTTTTCTTCTGGGGTGGGGGGAGGGGGGGAGGGGGAGGGGAAAGAAAAAGAGAAGGAGATAGGCATAGAAATATATAGCGGAGACAGGGAGAGAGACAGACAGACAGACAGACAGAGAGAGAGAGAGAAGGAACTGTGCCCTGAGGGAAATATACAATCTTCTTGACAGAAAAAACCCATGGGTACTATGATGCTTTTGTTCACTTAAAACCACCCTCCGCTTCCCGTAAACCATCAGTTTCTGGCCCCGGACACTGTCAGGCTTTTACACACAGTACAAAGACCCTTTCGTTTAAACACTTACCGCTGGAGAACACCCCAGGTGCCCTCCATAAAGAGCGAGCATTTTTCAAAGAATTTAATTTTGGGTGGACAGACGGATTTCTATCCAGACAAATTGGAAGGCTCGTTATGGCGCTAGACCTAAAATTTTAAATAAATTGACAGCTTGTTACACAAACATTGTTAAAACACCAAAGAATTCTTTGATCATCAAAACAAAGTCAGTAAAGTTCGAAGTTTTAGATGTGTGTCAAGCAAACAGGGTGAATTGGTCGACTGGTGCAAGCAACTTGCAGCTCTTTTGAATTGATGACGGGGAAGTAGGCTACCGAAAACAATATAAATTTAGATTTTTTTAAATGCTGATCGACTGAGATTTCAACCATTTGATACTGCTAGTTGCTGTGTCTGTCTATAGTGAGTATTGCGTGCATACACATGTACTTCCGCGACACGGATATTATTACATCAAATGAGCTGCATCTTACCATTGCCCAAGCAGACGAGTTTTCTGATAACTGCTAGTTTCTTTGAAGACGCAGACACTCAGTCATTTGTTGTATTTCTGATTCAGAGGTACACAATAACATGCTATTGCAAATACAGAGTTGCATTAAAACCACAAACTGAGAACTAAATTCTTTATTTGGTGTTTAACGTCGTTTTCAACCGTTCAAGGTTATATCGCGACGGGGAAAAAAGGGGGGGGGGGGGGGAGATGGGATAGAGCCACTTGTTAATTGTTTCTTGTTCACAAAAGCACTAATCAAAAAATTGCTCCAGGGGCTTGCAACGTAGTACATGTACAATATATGACCTTACTGGGAGAATGCAAGTTTCCAGTACAAAGGACTTAACATTTCTTTCATACTGCTTGACTAAAATCTTTACAAACATTGACTATATTCTATACAAGAAACACTTAACAAGGGTAAAAGGAGAAACAGAATCCGTTAGTCGCCTCTTACGACATGCTGGGGAGCATCGGGTAAATTCTTCCCCCTAACCCGCGGGGGACGAGAACTAAATTCATCACGTATGTAAAAAAAAAAAAATATATATATATATTTTTAAAAAAAGTGGGACACACGGGGCCACGACGGCTCGGGGGTTGAACAAACCACGAGAACTGGTGTGTGGTTTACGCATGTTAAATAGTCATTCAAGCGAACTGTGCCATTTAGTGTTGTTAAATGCTATTGCAAGGGTGTTCAATAATTGCTTGTGTTGTGAAACATTCTGACGTTCTGTAAACCTCATGTGAGGCGGAGTGGGGCTTTGAAGTCTTTTCAACCGAAGATGTGTGAACGGTACGGTATCTGCGAATAAATACAGTACATGTATAAACAAACAAAAAAATTAACTTCCTTTTTACATTTAGTCAAGTTTTGACAAAATGTTTTAACATCGAGGGGGGAATCGAGACGAGGGTCGTGGTGTATGTGTGTGTGTGTGTCTGTCTGTGTGTGTGTGTGTGTGTGTGTGTGTGTGTGTGTCTGTGTGTGTGTGTGTGTGTGTCTGTGTGTGTGTGTGTGTGTAGAGCGATTCAGAGTAAACTACTCGACCGATCTTTATGAAATTTTTCATGAGAGTTCCTGGGTATGATATCCCCAGACGTTTTTTTCATTTTTTCGATAAATGTCTTTGATGACGTCATATCCGGCATTTTGTAAAAGTTGAGGCGGCACTGTCACACCCTCATTTTTCAATCAAATTGATCGAAATTTTGGCCAAGCAATCTTCGACAAAGGCCGGACTTTGGGATTGCATTTCAGCTTGGAGGCTTAAAAATTAATTAAAACGATCCAAAAGTACGTTTATCGTTTTCTTCATTATTTTCTGATTCCAACAACATATAAATATGTTATATTCGGATTAAAAAAAAGCTCTGAAAATTAAAAATATAAAAATTATGATTAAAATTAAATTTCCGAAATCGATTTAAAAACAATTTCATCTTATTCCTTGTCCGTTCCTGATTCCAAAAACATATAGATATGATATGTTTGGATTAAAAACACATTCAGAGAGTTAAAAAGAATAGAGTATAGAAAAGCGTGATATCCTCTTCAGCGCAACCGCTACCGCGCTTTTCTGGATTGTTAATTTCACTGCCTTTGCCACGAGCGGTGGACAGACGATGCTACGAGTGTACGGTCTTGCGGAAAAAATGCAATGCGTTCAGTTTCATTCTGTGAGTTCGACTGAGCTTGACTAAATGTTGTATTTTCGCCTAACGCGACTTGTTTGCTGTTATGCACGTGTTATTGTCATGAAGGAGAAATCATTACAAAGCCTGGGGCCTCATTAATGTTGAAGCTGTTCCTAATTTGGAAACTCTATCTCACCCACTCCCTCAACAAAAGATCAGCCGCATGCTTTGAAAACAGGCTCTCTCTATCTGTTTCTGTCTGTCTGTCTGTCTGTCTGCATTTCTCCCTTTGTGTGTGTGTGTGTGTGTGTGTGTGTGTGTGTGTGTGTGTGTGTGTGTGTGTGTGTGTGTGTGTTTGTGTTTGTGTGTGTGTGTGTGTGTGTGTGTGTGTGTGTGTGTACGAATACATACAGGAGAACGAACAAAGGGTTGTTTTGTTAGTTTTTAAGAACAATACAAAAAGCAAACTAATATGAACAAAAACAGAAAACACGGAGAATTTTTTTTTTTAAATCGTTGTAAAAACAAAACAGAATACCATTCTTAACTCATCCGTCGCAGCGGCAGAGCAAACAGAAAAAACCCGATGTACAGTAAAAAGTAACAATCTAAAAAAAAAACTCATTCAGGGCACTGTGTCCATTTTTACATTTAGACAAGTTTTGACTAAAATGTTTTAATATAGACAGAGAATCAAGAAGAGGGTCGCGGTGTCTGTGTGTGTGTCTGTGTATATGTGTAGTGCGATTGAGAGAAAACTACTGGACCGATCTTCATAAACTTGACATGTGAGTTCCTGTATGATATCCCCAGAACTTCTTTCATTTTTTCGATAAATGTGTTTGATGACCTCATATCCGGCTTTTAGTGATAGTTGAGGCGGACCTGTCACGCCCTCATTTTTCAACCAAATTGATTGAAATTTTGGTCAAGCAATCTTTGACTCAGTCCGGAATTTGGGATTGCATTTCAGCTCGTGAGCTTAAAAATTAGTTAATTAGTTTGCTCATTAAAGTTGTCATTAAAAACGAATTGTTACTTACAGATTAAAAATCCATTGCATTGTATTCCTCATCTTCTCCTGAATTCAAAAATATATAGATAAGATATGTTATGTTTGCTTAAAAACACGCTCAGAATTAAAGAAAAAAGGTTGAGAACAATTTTCGTATGCTCCGCGGAGACGAGCGTGACCCGTCTCGGTCTTCGGGTATGGTTAGCCGAGATTATCTGAATGTAGTCTCGCCGGTGACTGGTTTTTGGAGTTGATATTTTAGTTTGAGGCCTACAGATTGACTAAATGTTTTTATATCGCTTCACGCGACTTGTTCTTGTTCCCTTCATTTTGCGGGGTTGATAGCATTCGTAACGTGGACAGAAAAAAATTCTCTCTGGCCAGACGTGCGGGATGTAATTTCACACGAACTAGAGCTTGACATTATTACCCGCAAAACGAATAAACAGTCGTAAAGAAAAAGCACGAAACCTAACAAAAATTGAAACTCACGTGGAAACTTCAACAAGAATAAGACGGAGAAGAAGAGGAGTTGAAGGAAAAGTATGAGAAGGAGGAGGACGACGATGATGATGATGATGTCAGGACGATGAAGAAGAAGAAGAAAAAGAAGGGAAACAACAACATCATTATTCATTATTATCGTCGTCGTCGTCGTCGTCATAGTCGGCGTCATCGGCGTCATCGGCGTCGTCGTCATCATCATCAGCAGCAGCAGCAGCCTCAGCAGCAGCAGCATCATCATTATCATCAGCATCATTATCAGCAGCAGCATCATCATCATCA
Organism: Littorina saxatilis; assembly: GCF_037325665.1. Taxonomy (NCBI): domain Eukaryota; kingdom Metazoa; phylum Mollusca; class Gastropoda; order Littorinimorpha; family Littorinidae; genus Littorina; species Littorina saxatilis. The sequence goes on along the minus strand of NC_090250.1, from coordinate 1,665,505 downwards.
TCATCATCATCACAAACATCAGCTCTAACAACACCTAAAAAAATAACAACACCGAGAACATCAACAACTACAGCAACAATATAATGAAAATGAAGACACACACACACACACACAAAGGAGAAAGGAAAACCGTTCACACAAAAACAAATCGACCCCATACCAGCACAAAGAACTATCCATGCACTCTATCCCCAAACACACCCCAAAACCGAACCTGGTGACGTACAGCACTTACGACGTCAGAAGCACCTGTGACGCAGCCGGTGACGTTGTCAGAAGGATAGGAGGTAGCCGCCATCTTCACTGCTCAATAAGACGTCATCTCACGCCCACTGCAAGACACAAAATCCCCCGTAATGGTTTCTGTGTCTGAAATCCAAAACCAGATAGACTGCTAACGTTCCATGCGAGATCCAACGACAATTTGGAGATAAACTCATTGTTTGTAAGAGTTTTTCTGTCTGTCTGCGTTCATTACTTAATTCATATTGTTTACATGTGCCAATAATGTTATAAAACTGTACCTAAGGAGATATATAATAACGATTGGCTGTAGCTTTCGAACACAGAAAAAATTATTTCAGTATTGCAAAGTGGTGTTGATAGTGTCGAATGTAAACAGAACAGTCTCAAAGTGAAAGTGGATGTTTTCCGGAAATTGCGAAGTTAACAAGAATACAGAAAAGCGCGCTTTCCTGCTTAGCACAATACGCTACCGCGCTAATCTGGCGTGTCAATATCACTACGTTTTGCATGTGGAAGGTGAGCGATTTCCTTCACGCGGGGATTGACGAAGCTGTACTGTCTGTGTTGACGGTCTAAAAATAGCCCAAGTCCTGTTGCTGAACATATAGCAATAAAGAATTAATTATTTCTCGTAATTGGTAAGGACTTCAAACCTAAAACTTTGCAGGAAGCTTAATTCATACATCCCCGCAACGATGGGAAAAGCCCTGGAAGTAATTAAACTAATTAAATCGGACTATATGTCAGCCTTTAAAAGACCACAGGGTCGACGTACTGTAAATGTAACGTTTTGTTTTGTCAATAATTCAACGTTCCAATAGCCTACCAAACTTTTTTTTTTTTTTTTTTTTTTACATCAGTTGCATGCAGGCTGCTACAACCCTTATTTTTTTCCCTTTTTTTTTTTCCTTCTTTTGAGCATCCTTCTTCATATGTAATTTCTTTTTCTTACTCAAATTCATATATTTAATTAAACAATAATAATACAAATATCATATCAATTATAACATTTTTAAAATTTAAAAAAAATTATATCATAAATTTACTTCTAAGGTTTAACTCCCATTCTGTTAATACCGCCAAATCCGACTTGTTACCATATTTAAATTTTCCAATGGTCATTTTCGTAATCAAAATACAATAATTCACAAAATAAATATAATCAGTTTTTAAATCTTCCCTAAAATAACCAAATATTACATGTACATCTTTTTCATTCAGGACTAGGTTGACATCAATTTTTGTATAAACAAAGTCTTTACACACCTTCCAACCCTTAATGACCTCTTGGCAATAAAAAAAAAATGTTCAAGGGTTTCCAATTCTTTACAAAACTCACACCTATTCGATGTTCGTAATCCCATCTTATCTAATAAAATATTTGTTGGGTAAATTCTATGCAATATCTTCCAGTGCAACAGACGTAATCCTTCTTCTTTTGTACATTTTACAGCCAATAACCAGTTTCTTTTTTCCAAATCAATATCATGTTTTCTTTTCCAAAAAGTACAGGCACTCGGAGTCTGAACATCATAATCAACTAAACATGTTCTAACATGTTTTGGCGTTATATTACCGAATTTAATAATGAAATCCTGCATTGAAAAATATTGATAAGGTAATATGTTTATCAATCTTGATTTCAGTGCTGTGCATAATGCATTATATTCAAACTGTCTGGATGGCTTATAACCCACTTTTCGACTTAACTCTTCAAATGAGATAATAACTTGGTTTTCATTCATAACATCCTTTACATACAAAATATGATATTTAATAAAATCTTTAAATAATTAACATAATAATAACCTACCAGTCTTGTTTTTAGATTCTGGTTTTTATGACTGTCAACGTTGTGTGTGTGTGTGGGGGGGGGTGTGGGTGTATGTGTGTGTGTGTGTGGATGTGTGTGTGTGTGTGTGTGTGTGCGCGCGCATGCGTGCGTGTGTGCGTGTTGTGTGCGTGTGTGTATGAGTGCGTGCGCGTGGGTGCGTGCGTGCGTGCGTCCGTGCGTGCGTGCGTACGCGTCCGTTGTTCTGTCTGTCTGTCAACGTTCGTGTTTCGAGGCAAGACGGCAAGTCTTATAATTATATCCCCTTTCATTTTCCAAAGGCGGCCGTGTGTCCATGCAAAGGGGGGGTTGGGGGGGGGGGGTTGTGGGTATGTCTGCGCAGAAAATAAAGGACTTTTGAGCACGACAGCCAAGCAGCAGAACAACATTCGACGTAATTTGTTCGGTTGCCAAGGACACGAACACTACAAACATTGATTAATAATCACACGTCAAATCAACATTCCAAAGGATTTGTTTATGGAAATAGTTGCCGATGAGCTTACATCTTCACATGACAGCAATTGGCAGTCCATGTCTGAAGGTAAATGGGGATGAACATTATGTTTCGCTTAAAATAACCCCTATTTAACTTTACCGCTGACATGATTGGATAGCTGATTCTCTTGAATCTTTGATGACCTTTGATGCAAAGAGTTGTAGAATTGCCCTTTAAAGGTTATCATGGCATCTGAGCCCCCCCCCCCTCCCCCCTCCCCCCCTCCCCCCTCCCCCCCCCCCCCCTTAACATGTAAACAAAACTGGTTTTAAACTTTTGCAGAATGTCAAACAAGTTTAAGCTTCAAAGAGTGGACAGGATTACTTCCGTCTTTTTTGTCTTTACTTGTTTTGAGGTATTTTGTCCGCATCTACGAAGTGCTGCTTCGAGATCCAACGACAATTTTGAGATAAGCTCATTGTTTGTAAGAAAGAAAAACAAGTTGTTGGAGAGAATGGCATTATCATGTTCTGCTAATGGAACTCATTCAGTTTTGCTGAGTGTTTCAACCGTACGCCTCTTCTTTCACGATTAATGGAAGAAAACAAGATGGTGGAATGAACGACATGATCATGTTCTGGTAATAGAACTCTTTCAGTTTTGCTATGTGCTTCAACCGTACGCCTCTTCTCGAGTGATTTTTACAAAGAAGAGAATCCGCAATCTGAGAGTTCTGTAGCAAACACGTTTTAAGTTTGAACTGCTATTTCCTCAAACCTAAAATGTGTGTCCAAACTGCGTGTGAGGATACTTAAATCTCAGTATTTGAAACAACTTCCCCCGAAATCGGCGTACGGCTGCCTTAATGGCGGGGTAAAAAGGGTCATACGCGTAAACCCCAGCAGTGAAAACACTTGAGTGTACGTGGGAGTTTTAGCCCATTAACGAAGAAGAAGAAGAAGACACAGAAGAACAACACTTTTGTTCATCGGGTTGTCTGTTTGTCATTAACATCTCACGGTCGATATAGCTCAAAGGCACACTCGTTTTGTCATTAACATCTACGGTCGATATAGCTCAAAGGCACACTCGTTTTGTCATTAACATCTCACGGTCGATATAGCTCAAAGGCACACTCGTTTTGTCATTAACATCTCACGGTCGATGTAGCTCAAAGGCATACTCGTTTTGTCATTAACATCTCACGGTCGATGTAGCTCAAAGGCATACTCGTTTTGTCATTAACATCTCACGGTCGATAAAGCTCAAAGGCACACTCGTTTTGTCATTAACATCTCACGGTCGATAAAGCTCAAAGGCACACTCGTTTTGTCATTAACATCTCACGGTCGATAAAGCTCAAAGGCACACTCGTTTTGTCATTAACATCTCACGGTCGATGTAGCTCAAAGGCATACTCGTTTTGTCATTAACATCTCACGGTCGATGTAGCTCAAAGGCACACTCGTTTTCGTGTAAACAGTTTGGCTCTCTTTTGAATGTTACAATTTACTCACTGCTCACTGCCGATGTCTGCTACATGCCACATGTTTCCTAAAATCAGTCGGGATGATTGACATAATTTAGTTTAATTTCACATTTCTGAACTGTACCCACTGTTCACTTTCGATGCTTTGTGCAATGCCATATGTCTTCAAATAGTTATTAGGCTTATTGGGGTTTTTGTTTTAAATTTTACATTTCAGATTTATAATTACTGATCACCTTCAATGTCTGAAACATTGCTATTTGTCCCCCAAAAACAATAAGGCTGGTTGGCTGGTTGGCTGGTTGGCTTTTTTGTTATTTAACAGTGCTGAATTTTACTTTCTGTTTAGTTTTTATGTCTCGAACAATGCCATCTGTCTCTGAATGGTAATTAGGCCTAATAACATTATTCATTTTTGATTTTTACAATTTTGATTTTTGTACTCACAGTAGCCTACAATTTCGATGTCTGGAACAATGTCATCTGTCTCAAAATAGCAATTAGACTAACTATAGACATTATCTAGTTTTGATTTTATATATCTAATTTGTATTCACTGTTCAGTTTCGCTGTCTGGAACATAGCAATACAGCTGATTGACGTTTTTAATTTTACATTTCTGATTTGTACTCAGTATTCACTGTCGATGCCTCGTTCAATACAATATGTTTCCAGATTGCAATAAATAAGTCTAATTGACTATTTCCTTTA
>NC_090250.1:1590789-1653289 GCF_037325665.1 Littorina saxatilis | reverse complement strand
TTGTTGGTTAACTTTTTAACTTTTTAATTTTTAATATTTTAATTATATAATTGTGTGTCTATGCGTCCCAAGGACAGATTGTAAGAAAAGGCGTAGCCTTAAATCTTAATCCTTGTTAAATAAAGTTCAATTCAATTCTCTCTCTCTCTCTCTCTCTCTCTCTCTCTCTCTCTCTCTCTCTCTCTCTCTCTCTCTCTCTCTCTCTCTCTCTCTCTCTCTCTCTCTCTCTCTCTCTCTCTGTAATAAAAAAACAGGTGTCAATGAAAACAGAGATGTGCTAATAAATTTAGCTTTCATGTGCGTGTATGTGTGGTGTGTGTGTGCGTATGTACTCAGTGCACTGGCGTCGGAAACTGGGGGGGGGGGGGGGGGGGGGGGGGGGGGGGGGGGCTGCAGCTGTTCCTGGGGTGGGGGGGCAAACATGTCTTTTTGCCCCCCCGGCCCCCCTCCCCCAATATTTAGGATGGCAAAAATATTCACAGAGAGAGAGAGGAGAGAGAGAGAGAGGGAGAGAAAGAGAGAGAGAGTGTGAGAGAGAGAGAGTGAGAGAGAGAGAGAGAAGAAAGAGAGGGAGAGAAAGAGAGAGAGGGAGAGAGAGAGAGAGAGAGAGAGAGAGAGAGAGAGAGAGAAAGTTGATAAACAAATTACCCCCCCCCCCCACACACACACACAAAAAAGAAGTATATTGTCTCGCGTGCAAGAACTTTATAACCCAGACTCCCCACCCATCTCGCAACCCCGGCCATCTCCTCACGTCTCTCATCCCCTCTCCACTTGAATGTTTAGTTCATACCAACAAACAAAAAGTTTCATTTGTGAAAATTATTTGTTGTGCCTTTCGTCTTTAAAGGGGCAAAAATTAGCTTTCATTTTCCCTCTTTGCCATGCCTTTCGATCCATTTTGGTGACCTAGCCACCTAAGCATGGCAAAGAGGGAAAATCAAAAGTGTCTATGTGTCCCTTTAAACCTGTAATTAGAATTTTGAGTTGGGAATACTCAAGAAGAATCATTACATTTTTGAAGATTATAAATAATTTTTGTCTTTGGACATTTAATTTGAATTTTGAGTTGAGAACAATAAAGAAGACATGTTCAATGTATGAAACGTATTACTTGTTGAGTTTGTATTCATTGGGCGGGGGTATAAATATCAATTTCACTTAAGATTTAGTATCATTGTATCAAAATATTGTTCCATATACATACAGACATACACACAGACAGATGGACAAAGTGAATCCAGTATACCCCCCTCCAACTTCGTTGGGCTGGGGTATACATATTGTTCCATATCTGACAACATTTCACGGGTGAAGCAATTTTTCCTTTAGTAGAGTTTCAGAACAATCATGTAAATTAGTAAGCTTTCAGAACAATCACGTATGAGGGCTTACATGTTTACGAGGAAATAAATAGTAGACTTTCAGAACAATCATGTAATAGTCACTTTTCAGAACAATCACGCGTAACACACGTATACAAAAATTTTCTTTTTATAACCGTTTCTCTTAATTCTGTCCAGCATACTTTTCCTTCTTCATTTGCCTCTTAACCCTTGGTTTTCCTGTGATATAGCCATGAACACGTAAATTGTGTAATTTGTCAGAATATGACATTAATTGGTCACAAAAATGTTCCACTCGTCGAATACGTACAATTTTAAATCGGTAAACCGGTTTCAGCAGGAAATGTTTGAAGAACCGGAGTTGACCTTCACGGGTGGGGAGGGGTGGGGGTGGGGGTAGTCAATTTTCATTATAAAGGCCCACTCCGGGTATGCGATAAGACCATCCCTCCACTTGGTCACATACAAAGAATAAGCAGCCTGTGTGTTCTCTGTGTACAGTGGTATGTTTGACAAAGAATTGATTTCGTGAAAGGCCTTTTCCCGAAATTGATTCATCAAACAGTTCCAACTCACCACGGCAAGCAGTCAGGGTGTGGATTTTTGGTATGTGACCAAGTGGATGGATGGCCTTATCTCATGTTAAAACACGTCCAGATCTGAGACTGTGATGCGAACAATTCCAAAAATAGTGTGACTATTTGTTTGTCTGTTCACTTAAAAGACCGTTGGGTCGATATATTTGTGATTGTAACGTATTTTTGTGAATAACAACGTTCCAACATCTTACCTTTCTTGTTTTTGTTTTTTTATTGTGATGCGAACAGTTTTCAAGAGGCGGTGGGAACCTTTAAAGTCTGGAGCTTTCGTAACTGCTTTAAAAACAAAACATAGTTAGCCTTACAAAGAGCTTACGTATATATCCGACCTTGTCCTCGGATTGGCTAACAAACTTTGTTTTGAAACTGAATTTAGTTGCAAATACAAGTGCGTTCGGGAAATCTGCCCAATTTGTGTTTTTAGTGCTTCTTTTCATCTCCCCCTCTCTCTGTCTGTCTCCATGTCTCTCTGTCTGTCTCCATGTCTCTCTGTCTGTCTCTGTCTCTGTGTGTGTGCGGGTGTATGCGCACTCGCTCACTCTCTCCCTCCTTCCGTCCCTCTGTCCCTCTGTCTCTCTCTCTCTCTCTCTCTCTCTCTCTCTCTCTCTCTCTCTCTCTCTCTCTCTCTCTCTCTCTCTCTAAAAATAGAAAGGCATGTGCACACATATCTCCTTGCTTACATGGAAGAACAAAATTTGTTCCATCAGTTTCAATCCGGTTTTCGGTCCAAGCATTCTTGCCACACAGCTTTTACGTCTCTCTGTGAAGCTTGGCTGTCAGCAATTAATAAATCGGAAGTGACAGGAGCATTATGTTTGGATTTTAAGAAAGCATTTGATATAGTCGATCATTCCATATTGTTGAAGAAATTACATTATTATTTGGGAAATGATTCGGCCTGTGACTTCTTTAAATCATATCTTGCTGACCGGACACAGTTTGTCACAATAAACTGCAAGAATTCGTCAACTGCACTAGTAAGACACGGCGTCCCTCTAGGGTCTGTACTAGAACCTCTACTTTTTTGTATTTACATTAATGATTTGCCTTTACATGTATCAGATGAGAATGTCAGATGCGAGTTCTTTGCGGACGATTCGTCTGTTCATACCAGTAATACCTCGTTGAAATCCGTCAATACCTCCCTTCAGAACACTTTGGACGAGGTTGTTAAATGGTGCACTTCTAATGCCATGATATTGCACCCTGATAAAACTAAAAGCCTTCTTATTACCACGAGACAGAAGCATGAGAAATATCCTCTGAAATTGCAGCTGTCCTTAGGGACAACTCAAATACAGCAAGTTAAAGAAAATCGCATACTTGGTGTAACGGTCGATGATGAAATGAAATGGCAAACACACATAAACAACCTCTGCAAAGTGTTATCAAGGAATTTATAATTGTTGTCAAAACTCAAACATTATGCGAAATCTGAAACACTAAAAATGTTCGTTCATGTTCACATAATGCCTCATATTAATTTTGCTTCAACATTGTGGGATGGCTGCAGTGATGTTCACTTACTTAAACTCAATTCTTTGTACCGTCGTGCTGCTAAGCTTATCCTGCATGAATCGAACATGTCAACAGAAATGAACTTAAACAGCCTTAAATTCCTTCCCCTCAAAACCAATCTTGCATACAATAAGGCTGTCTTTATGTTTAATAGTTCATGGGGATGTGCCCAAACATGTGCAATCGTATTTTACACACGTTACGAAGAGGTATGAATCTCACAATTTACTCCCACCAATTCCTCGCATAGATCTTTATAAATCAAGCTTTGCTTTTTCAGGTTCATCTCTGTGGAACTCTTTACCAATTGAAATCAAACGATCCACATCTTTAAAAGGCGAATGCACACACACATTTGATGACAATATAAACTGCCCCCTGAAATCTTGTTTTTATTGAGTATTCTGATTGTGTATGCAATGCTCTTAAGTTTTTCATTTTATATGCATGTGAAGTCAATCTTAATGCGTACTTCCTCGACCGCTTCTCCCTTATTCTTGAAACTAAACAGCCTGGGCTGTTTAGGGCACTGTTTAACGATGCATTGCTGCTATGTTTTGCTGCTTTTTTCTTCTTTTTTTTTATATTTAGTCAAGTTTTGACTAAATATTTTAACATCGAGGGGGAATCGAAACGAGGGTGTGGTGTATGTGTGTGTGTCTGTGCGTGTGTGTGTGTGTGTGTGTGTGTGTGTGTGTGTGTAGAGCGATTCAGACTAAACTACTGGACCGATCTTTATGAAATTTGACATGAGAGTTCCTGGGTATGAAATCCCCATACGTTTTTTTCATTTTTTTTATAAATTTCTTTGATGACGTCATATCCGGCTTTTCGTGAAAGTTGAGGCGGCACTGTCACGCCCTCATTTTTCAACCAAATTGGTTGAAATTTTGGTCAAGTAATCTTCGACGAAGCCCGGACTTCGGTATTGCATTTCAGCTTGGTGGCTTAAAAATTAATTAATGACTTTGGTCATTAAAAATCGGAAAATTGTAAAAAAAAATAAAAATTTATAAAACGATCCAAATTTACGTTTATCTTATTCTCCATCATTTGCTGATTCCACAAACATATAAATATGTTATATTCGGATTAAAAACAAGCTCTGAAAATTAAATATATAAAAATTATTATCAAAATTAAATTGTCCAAATCAATTTAAAAACACTTTCATCTTATTCCTTGTCGGTTCCTGATTCCAAAAACATATAGATATGATATGTTTGGATTAAAAACACGCTCAGAAAGTTAAAACAAAGAGAGGTACAGAAAAGCGTGCTATCCTTCTTAGCGCAACTACTACCCCGCTCTTCTTGTCAATTTCACTGCCTTTGCCATGAGCGGTGGACTGACGATGCTACGAGTATACGGTCTTGCTGAAAAATGGCATTGCGTTCAGTTTCATTCTGTGAGTTCGACAGCTACTTGACTAAATATTGTATTTTCGCCTTACGCGACTTGTTTAAGACTTGTCGTCAGATGAAATTATGTTAGAGGGACAGGTTGGAAGATTAGGCTAAGCCTAAAACAGTTGGCAATCTCTTTGTTTTTGGATTTAAGCCTAAAACCTTTATCCTTGTGTTATAAAGTTCTGAGTTCTGAGTTCTCTCTCTCTCTCTCTCTCTCTCTCTCTCTCTCTCTCTCTCTCTCTCTCTCTCTCTCTCTCTCTCTCTCTCTCTCTCTCTCTCTCTCTCTCTCTCTCTCTCTCTCTCTCTCTCTCTCTCCTATCCCTAACTATCTATGGAAGGACAAGTTGTTGTTTTGATACCTGTCTTGTGTCGTTGTTTTTATTTGTGTCTGTTTGCTTTCCTGTTGTTGTTTTTCCTTTGTTCGTGTGTTTGTGTGTTTGTTCGTTTGTTCGTTTGTTTGTTTGTTGTTTGACCGTTTAACCGTTTGACCGTTTGACCGTTTGACACGTCAACTCTTGCGAAAAGGACATTCTGAGCTTCACGTAGCAGTTTGGCCTTGGTTTACACAAACGCCTCGCAAGCATTGCCATTGCGGGTTTTTTAAAAAAAATCTAATTTGGAGAAAGACGTGACATTTCATTTTCTCTGTGCCACGATGGGGGGTCGAACACAATGGACAACCGACCCGACTTCCTACAATTTGCTTCAAATGATCTTGAAATACTACACCAACTAAAGATTCCGTCATTTCGAAATCAACATGTGTGAAGCTTAATCACAAGTTACAGATGTTCTTGGACTATGTAAAATAGTATGAATCCTAGGACATCAAACACTTTCGTAGGCGGACACCGCTATCACAAAAAAAGATAACAGTTTCTTTCTTTTCCCCAGGATACTAGAATTCCAAAAGGTCGTTGCCAGGGAATCGTGTTTTAAAAAGTTTAATTACTGCTGCATCAATTCTCTTTTAACTAGTTTGTTTGTATTGAATTAAGGTTGTTTGTTGTCTGCCGCTTTGAGCATGAAACTGTCGCTCGTTTTCAATTCCACACTGACGTTATCTGCGTGGTTTCTTATTTTCAACCCCCACTAGATGTTTAGTGATGTGGAATGGAAAATCCTAGATGTTTCGTGGTGTGGATTAGGTGGGAAGACAATAGGAGAGAGCAAATGTGAGAGAGAGGAGGGATAGAGAGAGAACGAGAGGGGCGGGGATAGAGAGAGAGAGAAAGAGAGACGGGAGAGAGAAACAGAGAGAGATATACGAGAGACGAGAGAGAGAAAGAAATAGAGAGAAAAACGAGAGAGAAAGAGAGAGAGAAAGAGAGAGAGAGGGAGAGAGAGAGAGAGAGAGAGAGAGAGAGAGAGAGAGAGAGAGAGAGAGAGAGAGAGAGAAACAAACAGAGAGAGAGAGAGAGGCAGACAGAGAGTTGAAACACGGGAGAGCAAGAGTGCATTGGTTAACTCAACTTGACTTCAACGTAGGAGAGTCGCGCTGGGAGCTAAAGGCCCTATCAATTTCAGAATTATTCCTGGTGTCAACCCATCAAAAAAGATTTCAGTGCAAGAGGTTTTTTTCTTTTTTTTTCTTCTTCTGAAGTTCTTACTTGCCTGGTAGAAAAAAAAGCCCCTCTCACTCTCTCTCTCTCTCTCTCTCTCTCTCTCTCTCTCTCTCTCTCTCTCTCTCTCTCTCTCTCTCTCTCTCTCTCTCTCTCTCTCTCTCTCTCTCTCTCTCTCTCTCTCTCCCTCCCTCTCTCTCTCTCTCTCTCTCTCTCTCTCTCTCTCTCTCCCTCTCTCTCTCTCTCTCTCTCACTCTCTCTCTCTCTCTCCCTCTCTCTCTCTCTCTCACTCTCTCTCTCTCTCTCTCTTTCTCTTCCCCCTCTCTCTTATACACACACATACACACACGCGCACACACACACACACACACACACACAAACACACACACACACACACAAACACACACACACACACACACACACACACACAAACACTCACAACAAGGAAAAGGCACATGAAAAAATAGAAGAAGAAAAGAGTATATTAGGCCTTGTTGAAAAGGACATCAAACATATTATGTGCTGTAGGGAATCATGAAAGACCCAGAAATGCTCTTCGAATGAAAGTGAAGTGAGATCAAGAAAGAGAACCCGAAAACATTTCTGAGCGAAAAGTCATTGCACTTCCTTGTTCTGACTTTTAATTTAGCTTGTCACCTCCCTCACAGACCTTGATGTGGATGCATGGGCCTACTAGCCCCACACCCCATTACACACCTCACTCTTGTGTTCCTTTCATTTTGACGATGGCATCTTATGGCAGACCTATTATTTTAGCCTAAAGATTAACGAGAAGAAGAAGAAGAAGAAGAAGAAGAAGAAGAAGAAGAAGAAGAAGGAGAAGAGAAGAAGAAGAAGAAGAAGAAGAAGAACAACAACAACAACAACAACAACAACAACAACAACAACAACAACAACAACAACAACAACCAAGAAAACAAAGACAACAACAACTACAACAACAACACGGACAAAGAAAGCAACGACGACGATGATGACAACAACAAGAACAACGACGGCGACGACGGCGACAACAACAACAACAACAGCAGCAGCAACAAAAGCTACAACAACAACATCAAAAACAAACAACAACAACACCAACAACAAAAAACACAGACAAAGAAAATAAACATAAACAGCTGCAACGACCTGATTGTTCAGTGCACCCTTTTAGACCAGCGCAACGCCGAGCATAAAGTCCTCTTCTGACAAGTTTGTGAATCGGTAACTCAATCTACGTTTTCTACGGCGCGCGTCTTGAAGGAACGATGAAAACAGATCGAATATCGACCAGAAACCTGTTGACTATTTTGTTCGAGTTTTAGTGAAACCCTTTGAGCGGCGATTTGTCATTTGCCCCACATCTTTTTTTTCTGTCGAGTTTCCGATGACACACCGTGCTGAAGTTGGGTCACGGATTTCGCAAGTGGAAGAAAACACCTAGAATTACACCGGGTCGGGTTTGAAGTAGCGTGAGGTAGCTGAGAGACACTGACAATAAAATGTAAGTCAATGTCAAGACAGAGAGAGAACAAGAGAGGGAAAGAGAGAGAGAGAGAGAGAGAGAGAAACTGAAACTGAAACTGAAACTGAACTTTATTACCAAAGGATAGAGGTTTTAGGCAAAGCCTAATCTTACAACCTGTCCCTTATACAAACACTTAATACAGACGCACATAATATAGATAGTAAAATTGACAAGGTTATTGTTACTTACAGACGTACATAATGTAAATAGTAATAAGAAAAGGGTTATGGTTTTGTATGTACACATTCAAAAATGGGAAAAACATGTAGTGTGGAAATTGCAGCATAGTTGCAATAATGCATTGCATATAAACATCCAAAACAACTAATAACAAAAGGGAGAAAACAAATGTGGGGAAGAATTGTCCCAATCATTCGCATGTGTATCATTATCAATACTTACACATAAAGAACAAATCAAAATACAAACATAACTTGACTAAATGTAAAAAGCACTAAAATATCAGACATCAAAAGTGTTCTATTTACCCATTAAGCGGGAATGAAACTGGCGCCTAAACGTTTTCACAGAAGAGGCATTTCGGAGGGGTAGGGGTATGGAATTCCATAGAGATGCTCCTGAGAAGGCTAAACTTGACTTATACAAGTCTAGACGAGGGATGGGGGGAATCAGGTTCTGGGACCCATATCTTTTTGTGGCATGTCTGAAATGTGATTTTAAATATCCAGGAACATTATTGTTAATTACTTTGTACATAAAGACAGCCTTGTTTAGCGTCAACTGATCTTTCAAGGGAAGGCAATTTAGGAGTATTAATTTATCATTTGTTGGCTTATTTGACTCATGCAGAATTAGTTTTGCAGCACGGCGATGAAGAGAATTGAGTCGTTTGAGATGAACATCACTGCAGTTATCCCAAAGTGTTGAAGCAAAGTTGATATGGGGCATTATGTGAGCGTAATAAAACAACTTGAGTGCTTCCACATCGGCATAATGTCTTAATTTAGACAATAAGTACAAATTTTTAGATACTAATTTGCAAATTTTACTCAAGTGAGTTTGCCATTTCAATTCTTGATCAACGGTAACCCCTAATAATTTATGCTCTTTAACTTGATCCTCTTAGAGAGAGAGAGAGAGAGAGAGAGAGAGAGAGAGAGAGAGAGAGAGAGAGAGGGGGGGGGAGAAAGAGAGAGAGACAGAGAGAGCAAGATAGATATAGAGAGAGACAGAGAGAGAGAGCGACAGAAAGAGAAAGAGAGAGAGAGAAAGAGAGCGAGAGAGAAAGAGAGAGACAAAGACAGACAGAGAGAAATAGAGAGAGGAAAAGAGAGACAGACAGACAGACAGAGAGAGAGAGAGAGAGAGGGGGAGAGAGAGAGATAGACAGAGATAGACAGAAAGAGAGAGATAGTTAGAGAGACAGAGAGAGAGACACACACAGAGAGAGAGTGACAGAGAAACAGAAATACAGAGAGAAAGAGACACAGAGAGACAGTGACAGAGAAACGGAGAGAGAGACAGACAGACAGAGAGAGACAGACACACAGAGAGAGACAGAGACAGACAGAGACAGAGAAACGGAGAGAGACAGACAGACAGAGAGAGACAGAGAGAGACAGAGAGAGAGATTTAGATTCAAATCTTTATTACAAAGGGATGACAATTTTATGAAGAGAGACAGAGAGACAAAGAGAGAGACAGAAAGACAGACAGAGATAGACAGACAGGGACAGACAGACAGACACACAGACAGAGATTGCACTGGTATTGACGACCTTTTATTTGATTAATAAGAGGATCATTTGGCACTAGTTACCAAACAAGTAAACCTTAACAAAAACATGCCATCAGCAAACCCGAAATTAGCACGACAAGGTTAAAACCGTTCACAACAACCTTACCTGCTACCTATTCAAACGACGGAGAATTTATACCACGATAACGTTTCATCTAATGCTCATAATCTTGATAAAGGTCACGACTTGAAGCACGCCTAATGCGCAGACAAATATTTCAGCCATAAGGTTCAGATGTTTACCATCAAAGGCACCCTATATTATCACTTTATTTTTGATACAGCATCACTTTATTTTTGATTCTTCGTCATTCTATTTTTGATACATCGTCACTCTGATTTTGATACAGCATCACTCTATTGTTAGTACAGCATCACTGTTTTTTTTGATACAGCATCACTCGATCGTTGATACATCATTACTCTATTTTTGATACATCGTCACTCTGATTTTAATACAGCATCACTCTAGTTTTAGTACAGCATCACTCTTTTTTTGATACATCATCACTCTAGTTTTGATGACGTTTAAGCTGTTTGTCTACGCGTAAGGAGTTATCTCTCTGCCGCAGACTCAAATCCCAACTCTACAAAGACAGACAGAATAGAAGCTTTTGCCGATGTTCTACTAGTATGGTTATCGTTCGGGTGAGATCAATGTTCAACCACGTATTTACTTTGTTGACAACACAAAGTTTATTGTACATTGACCACAGTGCCAGATAAATGTCAATCATGTTAAAAAAAAAGAAAAGATAGTGGTTCAAATAGGGTAAGTTAATTACTGAGATAGGAAAATAAGACCTTCAAACTGAAGTTCTTAGTTTCTTATTATTGTTTACAATTGTTGTGTTGTCCCATATATGTGTAAGAAATTCTACAGTTTAGTCTTTGTTTCCACACACAGACTGATACTTTGCTTATATTAT
Source organism: Littorina saxatilis (assembly GCF_037325665.1). Classification (NCBI taxonomy): domain Eukaryota; kingdom Metazoa; phylum Mollusca; class Gastropoda; order Littorinimorpha; family Littorinidae; genus Littorina; species Littorina saxatilis. The sequence continues at coordinate 1,642,636 of NC_090250.1, read as the reverse complement.
CTATTTCGCAAACGCATCTCACACGTTGCCTGTGTGTCACACTCGCAGATATATATAAGGTCAGGTGTTTTTGGAAGGTTTCAATTCAGAATACACGCGCCTTTCTGTTCGATGGTGCGTGTGTGTTGGGGGAGGGGGGGAGCAGGATAACTATCTAGCCTATGTAAAGAGAAACTGACTTCGCAATGTCATTTCTATATCAGCTGACAAACATTCTTTCATCCAGTTTGTTTTATATGGACAGAAGGAGACAGTGTGCAAGTATTTGATGCAAGGTATCTCAAGTTACCGCTTTATTCCTTGAGTTTGTTCCTGTTTATGCCGTTGTTGTTGGGTTGTTGTTTTTCTGATAATGTATACTCTGCTGTTGTAACTGATTAACGATATATACGATATACTATCTAAGAACCATTCTGGGAAAGCTTTCTGACGAAGTTACTATGTTTATTAATTAAATGGTGAAAGAACGTGAATAAATGCAAACTCATATGTGTCAAAGTACTGATTCTCTTCGTAGTCATTGTTACAACCTTGTCGTTTTGCATACCGATATTGTCTAAACGACAAACAAACCAGATCTAACAAAAGCCGGTCGTTTGGGTTAGGGTAAAGGCAGTTTACATGGCAGACTTACAACCAACTTTCCACCAACTTTCAAGCGATTTTTGTTTGAACCAAGTCGATTCAAAATCGATTTCCATGTGAACAGCGCTAACAATCAGGTTTGTTTTAAGCCAACGAATCTCAGCCGACGTGCACAATTTGAGCTTGCCCGGTCGTATTCGTTCTGTTCCGGCTAGATGTAACCAATCGGGAAGCGCGATGATAAAACTCTGCTGGAGTCGCTTGTAATCGCTGCAGGGTCGAGCAGCGCTCAGCGGATATTTGAAGTCGCTGCTAAATTGGAACTTAATCGGGACTAAATCGTCCAGACCGTTCTCATGGCAGACTTTTCGCGGACTTCGGTCTCAGCGACTCCTGAGCGACTTTAAACCAACTAAAGTTGGTGAAAGGTTTACTATGCAGCATCGTGGGATTGGTGCGTTTGGTTCAGTTGGCAACCCTGGGAACGTCCGGTTGCGCCCAATTCCATTTTATTGCAGAGTAGGATTATTTCACTTCCGGTATCTTAAATACAAACCGATAGTAAAAGACTGGGAATGTCCGATTGTATATATATGGTTCCATTTTCTGTATTTCAGAATGCTAGACGTTTACTACGCAACTTCATGGAATTGGTGTTGTTGGCGGGCATGTTCTTGTGTGGCCCCGGGGATGGATCGGTCGTGGTGTCAATCAAGGCATCTTTGTTGTCTCTTGTTCCACGTTCTGTATTTCAGAATGCTGGCCAAGAAGTTAATACGCAGCCTCGTGGGATGTGTGTTGTTGGTGGGCGTGGTTGTGTGTGTGGCCCCGCCCCCCTGACACGCCCACCAAAGGGGTTGGAAAAGCCGTGGTGTCTTTGATTGCAGCTTTGTTGTATCTAGTTCTACATCATGTTCTGCATTTCAGAATGCTGGTTAGACGTTTACTATGCAGCCTCGTGGGGTTGGTGCTGTTGTTGGGCGTGGTCTTGTGTGGCCCCGCCCCCCTGACACGCCCACCACGTGGTTGGAGCAGCCGTGGCGTCTTTGATTGCACCTTTGACTGTTCCAGAGGCCTGGACACCTGTCTGAGGTATGTGTTTTTCGTCACAAGAAAAAGAAAGTACAGTCGAACCTGTCTATGACGTCCACCTCAAGGACTGACAACAAATTGTTGTTATAGACAGGTTGTCGCTCAAGAACGGTAAATTGTATAGAAAATAAGTCGTCGGGGGTGGTTGCCAGGGCAGGTGATCGTTATGGAGAGGGGGTAGCTGGGGCAGGTTCGACCACAGGCGGAAGGTATCGTCCACTGGACTACTACTATCACAGAAAGACTACAAGGTACGTCACTCACCTTCGAGTCTTCTGTGTTCTTGGAGTCGCTTCCTGGGGAAAATATTGTTCAAGACGGTTTGCCTCTTCCTACAGTCTGTGTAAGGTCAAATAAATACAGTTGAATGATTGTTTGAACTATATGCACCTTTAGTTTTCAGCTTCCGTTCGCTGCAGGTTGTTTTTAACCATCATTTGGACGAATCTTCGTTTGCGAGCCGCTAATATCCACACGGCGTCTAATTATGCATCCGCACCGAATATGCATACCAGCGCTCATTGGTTAGTAACAGAATATTCGATGATTATTTTCATTGGTCGACTGAAACGTTTTCCTCATTTTGAATGAAGTGGCAAACGGTTCTTCACTAATACCGAAAGTGAAAACTCCCGTGGGTAGCTTCCCTTTGCCGCACAATATTTACATATGTTTTAGACCAATGAGCGCTGGTATGCATATTCGGTGCGGATGCATAAAGTTCGAGAAATATGCCGACAGACGGAGCCTACAGGAGCGTGATCTCACTTTGACATAGCGGGTTGGTCGGTCGGTTGGTTGGTTGGTTGGTTGGTTGTTGATGTTTCTAGTCTCGAGAAACCAGGAAGGTCACCCAAGACCGGTTCAATATCGATCTTTTCTTCTATTTTGTTCTCGACCAACTCTTCAAAGAATATTAACATTTTAGGCGTATCACGGTAAACGGTAGAAGGTTCCTTAAAACTCATATTCTTTAACAGTCAGTTATTTAAGTCTTGTTAAAAATATTGAAATATTAAATTTTTTAATTTCTTTCAAAACTGAGTGAAAGAGATGGAAACCAAACATGAAAATAAAAAAGAAAGTTATTGAACCATGAATCAAAAGGAAAATGATTTTCGTTTCTTTCTTGGTTGTCTTTTCAGTGAGGTGCTAATGCGCAACATGGCAGATGTCTTGGCGCAACCGGAGTTTTCTAAGGCGGACTACAATTGGCTGTTGCTAGGCAACTGCTGGTCAGACAACATCCGGGACCCTCATGGAAATCTTTTGGCCAACGACACACGATTTCCCGGAGGCATCCAAGGCGTCGCAGAATATGTGTGTAGCTGTCTGTCTGAGTATCTATATGATTAATATATGTCTGTCTGTCAGTCAGTCTGTATATCTGTCGTTGTCCTTTGGGCGGAGAGTCGGTAACGTGCCTCTTTGAATCCTTGACGTACTGGTCAAGAGTGGAATACACTGACCAAGACAGAAACATACCAATATTTTGATGAATCGATCAGATACTCTTCCTTTGTTTTGACTGATTATAGTTCAAATCCAAAAACAAAGAGACTGCCAACGTTCCAAAATTCAAAAAACGTTGGGTCGAAATATCTGTGAATGTATTGTTTTGTCAATAACAAACGTTCCAACAGCCTACCTTTCTTGTTTTTTTTATTATAGTTCAGTCTTGTCTTTTATCAACGATGATTAATTGTTTTTCAGGCTCACAAGAAAGGCCTATACCTTGCATTATACGTGACGGTTGCTGCTGCTGGTTCCCCCGGCATGCCCACTCTGCATGGTCACATCATGAATGACGTCAGAACTTTGACGTCATGGGGTGTAGATATGATCTACGTGGATACAGACATGGCGACGTACCCTGAGGTCAACATCGGTTGGTTATTGTTTTGCTGTTTCCTTTATTCACTAATATTAGTTGTAAGTTATCAGAATCAAAACCAAGCACTGAGACAAGGACGCCGATTTTAAACGAATAAGCTTAGTCAGATAACTAGTTATTTTATTCTCCCTTTTCATGAAAACATTCATGTCATTTACAGTTTCCAAAATGTAAATTCATGGAACACATTGTGCAGGGAAAGTATAAACGTACGATCCTTTGAGCTACAAACCGGCAACTTCGTGGAATGATCAAACTGAACTTCATGCACCCAACCCCTTCCGTTTTAAAGTCACACTTGAAAATGATGTGCAAAATTCATCAATGTTATGAATACATTTCTCAATGGGGATACAACACAAAAAAAGACAAGACAAAACAGGACAAGACAAAACAAGATAAGCCAAAACAAGACAATACAAAATCATCAAACGAGGGTAATGATTAGATGATAGTATACATGCCTTTTTTTCCCATTTAACCCGTCGCCCTAACGAGGGTCAATTAGAAGACATCTTTTTTTCTTTATTTGGTGTTTAACGTCGTTTTCAACCACGAAGGTTATATCGCGACGAGGGAAAGGGGGGAGATGGGATAGGGGAAAGGGGGGAGATGGGATAGAGGCACTTGTTAAGTGTTTCTTGTTCACAAAAGCACTAATCAAAAAATTGCTCCAGGGGCTTGCAACGTAGTACAATATATGACCTTACTGGGAGAATGCAAGTTTCCAGTACAAAGGACTAAACATTTCTTACATACTGCTTGACTAAAATCTTTACAAACATTGACTATATTCTATACAAGAACCACTCAACAAGGGTAAAAGGAGAAACAGAATCCGTTAGTCGCCTCTTACGACATGCGGGGGGCAGAGAAATAAGGATGTGGAAAAGAAGACTTTTGGTAAGTGAAATAAAGGTGATGGATCCAGTCAGGTAGAAATAAGACAACAAGAAAAGAATTGGAAAACTGCAGGGAATAGTAGAGAGAGTTTTCTTGGAAGGAAATATAGGTGAAAGGACTGGTAAGGCAGAAATAAGACAAAAGAAGAGAAGTAAAGGGGTGGGGTAGCTCTGTGGAAACACTCCCGCCGCGTGAAGGCGACCCCATGGGAGCATTAGAAGACAAAGTTGGTGAGAAGAAAGCAAGAATGATAACATTGATTGGTTACCTTTAGGAACATGCGTACAAGAAGATAGGTTCAGTTTTGCATTTCAGCATCAGAATTTGTATCAATAATGATAATGATAATAACAAATAACTTTTCTATAGCGCGAGTCCCATCAATTGGCTCTAGGCGCGTATTCAGAGATAAAGCGAGAGAGAGAGACAAGACAACCGAGACAAGACAAGACAAAACAAGACAAGACAATCTTTATCATCGAGGGTAAGCAAGAATATAGGCCCTATCATTTTTGACATCAAGCCCTCGATCGTCTTAAACAGGGTCAACTAGAAAATAAAATATATAATCAAAGAACTATCAGAGAGAGAGAGAGAGAGAGAGAGAGAGAGAGAGAGAGAGAGAGAGAGAGAGAGAGAGAGAGAGAGAGAGAGAGGAAAAAAGAGAGAGAGAAAGCGAGAGAGAGAGAAAGCGCGAGAGAAAGAAAGAGAAAGAGAGAAAAGAGAGAGAGGGGGGGAAGAGAGAGAGAGAGAGCGCGCGAGAGAGAGATAGAGAAAGATAGGGAGAGAGAAAGAGAGAGCGAGAGAAAGAGAGCAAGAGAGAGCGAGAGCGAGAGAGAGAGCGCGCGCGAGAGAAAGAGAGAGAGAGAAAGAGAGAGCGAGAGGTAGAGAGAGAGATCGAGAGAGAGAGAGAGAGAGCGAGAGAGAGAAGGAGCGAGAGAAAGAGAGACAGAGAGAGAGACAGAGAAAGAGAGAGAGACAGAGAGAGAGAGCGAGAGAGAGAGAGAGCGAGAGAAAGAGACAGAGAGAGAGACAGAGAGAGAGACAGAGAAAGAGACAGAGAGAGAGAGAGAGAGCGAGAGAGAGAGAGAGAGCGAGAGAAAGAGAGACAGAGAGAGAGACAGAGAGAGATAGAGACAGAGAGAGAGAGAGAGAGACAGAGACAGAGAGAGAGACAGAGAGAGAGAGAGAGCGAGAGAGAGAGAGAGCGAGAGAAAGAGAGACAGAGAGAGAGACAGAGAGAGAGAGAGACAGAGAGAGAGAGAGACAGAGAGAGTGAGAGAGGCAGACATAGAAGCAGACCGAGACAGACAGAGATAAAAACAAAGGGAGATCTTGGGTTTAGTGATTTTTTTTATAGCGGTGTAACTCGAAATTTTTACTCCACGAAAAATTGAAACCGGAATAAAAATTTCGTACGAAGTTTTTACTCCCAGTTAAAATCTCGCAAGAAAAAACAACTCCACAAGGAAAGTAAGAATTACTCCCTCCACGAAATTTTTAATCCCCAAATTTTAACTCCCAGTGAGATTTGTACTCCCTGGTTTATATTTCGCGGTAAACGTTCGTACTCATGGGATCACAAGCCAAGCGTCATTTTACTATCGTGACATACCACTAGCGCGATATCCCATTTTGATGCAATCCCGTTTTGAAGCCGTCCCATCTTTGGCCCCATCCCATTTTCGCGACATTTCACAAGCCAAGCGTCATTTTACTACGGCGTGTCATTACACTAGCGCGACATCCCATATGGTCACCATCCCATTTTCGTTGCATTCTAATTGCCAAGCCTCACTTTACTATCTTGCGTCATTCAACTGAAGAGACATTCCGTTTACGCAAAATCCCATTTTGCCGCAAATCCAAAATGTAGCGAAATAGGGATGGCGGCGAAATGGGATGGCGGCAAAACTGACGGCATGGCGCCAAAATGGAATGTGGCGCTAGTGGTATGACACGGAAGTAAAATGACGCTTGGCTTGTGAAATGTCACAAAAATGGGATGGGGGCGAAATGGAATGGCAGCGAAACGGAATGGCGCGAAAATCGGTTGTTGAGTCCCGCTAGCAATATGACACGATAGTAAAATGACGCTTGGCTTTGTGAAATGGGCCGAAAATGGGATTGGTGGCGAAATGGGATAACGCCCATATGGGATCTTGCACAAACGGAATGTCGCACTAACATTCCCTCCACCCCTTCCACCACCAGGACTGACAGGGGACGGGGGAGTAAAAGTTTCGTACGAAATTTTTACTCGGGAGAACACTTGTCATGGTGGAGTCATTGATTGGTTATCTATTTGTCAGGGGAGTACACTTGTCGTGGGAGTAATTTTCTCGGGTTATGGGGGAATAATTTGTTCGTTAAGGGAGTAAAAGTTTCGTACGAAATTTTTACTCCGGAGTAAAAATCTCGTGGGAGTAATTTTCTCGTGTTACACCGGCTTAGACATGACAAGAGTCCACCCAGCAAAGCAATAACCTCGGCAAAAGAGAAGAGACGTCAGTATTAGAGAAATCAGGTCAGGATTTTATTTTCTGAAACGGCCACGGATGAAAACAATAAACAAGTCGCGTAAGGCGAAATTACTACATTTAGTCAAGCTGTGGAACTCACAGAATAAAACTGAACGCACTGCATTTTTTCACAATGACCGTAGTCCGCCGCTTGTGCAAAACGGAGTGAAACTGACGAGCTTGTTCAGCTCGGTAGTGCATGGTTTCGCTGTGCTGCATAGCACGCTTTTCTGTACCTCTCTTCGTTTTAACTTTCTGAGCGTGTTTTTAATCCAAACATATCATATCTATATGTTTTTGGAATCAGGAACCGACAAGGAATAAGATGAAATTGTTTTTAAATCGATTTCGGAAATTTTATTTTGATCATAATTTTTATATTTTTAATTTTCAGAGCTTGTTTTTAATCCAAATATAACATATTTATATGTTTTTGGAATCAGGAAATGATGTAGAATAAGATGAACGTAAATTTGGATCGTTTTATATAAAAACAATTATTACAATGTTTAGATTTTTAATGACCAAAGTCATTAATTAATTTTTAAGCCACGAAGCTGAAATGCAATACCGAAGTCCGGTCTTCGTCGAAGATTGCTTTACAAAAATGTCAATCAATTTGATTGAAAAATGAGGGTGTGACAGTGCCGCCTCAACTTTTACAAAAAGGCGGATATGACGTCATCAAAAGTATTTATCGAAAAAAAGAAAAAAACATCCGGGGATATCATTCCCAGAAACTCTCATGTCAAATTTCATAAAGATCGGTCCAGTAGTTTGGTCTGAATCGCTCTACACACACACACACGCACAGACAGACAGACACACACACATACACCACGACCCTCGTCTCGATTCCCCCTCTATGTTAAAACATTTAGTCAAAACTTGACTAAATGTAAAAAACAAGTCGCGTAAGGCGAAATTACTACATTTAGTAAAGCTGTGGAACTCACAGAATGAAACTGAACGCACTGCATTTTTTCACAATGACCGTAGTCCAAAACAGAGTGAAACTGACGAGCCTGTTTAGCGCGGTAGTGGTTTCGCTGTGCTGCATAGCACGCTTTTCTGTGCCTCTCTTCGTTTTAACCTTTTGAGCGTGTTTTTAATCCAAACATATCATATCTATATGTTTTTGGAATCAGGAACCGACAAGGAATAAGATGAAATTGTTTTTAAATCGATTTCGGAAATTTTATTTTGATCATAATTTTTATATTTTTAATTTTCAGAGCTTGTTTTTAATCCAAATATAACATATTTATATGTTTTTGGAATCAGCAAATGATGTGGAATAAGATGAACGTAAATTTGGATCGTTTTATATATAAAAAAAAATTATTACAATTTTCAGATTGTTAATGACCAAAGTCATTAATTAATTTTTAAGCCACCAAGCTGAAATGCAATACCGAAGTCCGGCCTTTGTCGAAGATTGCTTTACAAACATTTCAATCAATTTGATTGAAAAATGAGGGTGTGGTACAGTGCCGCCTCAACTTTTACAAAAAGCCGTATATGCCGTCATCAAAGGTATTTATCGAAAAAAAGAAAAAAACATCCGGGGATATCATTCCCAGGAACTCTCATGTAAAATTTCATAAAGATCGGTCCAGTACTGAGTTTGGTCTGAATGGTTCTACACACACACACGCACAGACAGACAGACAGACAGACAGACACACACACACACACACACACACACACACACACACACACACACACACACACACACACACACACATACACCACGACCCTCGTCTCGATTCCCCCTCTATGTTAAAACATTTAGTCAAAACTTGATTGAATGTAAAGACAGTTCGGCATGGGGTAAGCAACACATGAAGTGGTTTATATTTACACGCACAAGCTTATATGCGCACACACACGTACACACACCCGCACATACACGCCGGCGCACGCACACACACTGACACACACACACACACACATACACGCACACGCGCGAGCGCAAGCAAACAAACATGCAAACTTGACAAACAAACAAACACGCAGTTACGCACACGCACACACAATCGCGCACACAGTCTCTCTCTCTCTCTCTCTCTCTCTCTCTCTCTCTCTCTCTCTCTCTCTCTCTCTCTCTCTCTCTCTCTCTCTCTCTCTCTCTCTCTCTCTCTCTCTCTCTCTCTCTCTCTCTCTCTCTCTCTCTCTCTCTCTCTCTCTCTCTCGTTCGAATCATCCCCTCAATCAGACAGGTGGAGTGAGAGACACCGAGGAAGACCCACACCAGCCCTCATTGCCTAATTGCAGATTTTCACGAGCTCGGGCAGGCAATCAAGACAAGTGGTTCTGATCTACGGGTGGCTTGCACGTGGCCACAATTTCTCATCCACCATGGAATTAAGGTTAGATCGCTGACACCACAACAGTTTTAAAGGCACCGTCTTCCCTGTCTAACCAAGGACTTCACCAGACCACGCTTTAGACCACACTGTCCGGATGATGTGGGTCGTGTACGTACGGCCCAACCAATCAATCAATCAATATGAGGCTTATATCGCGCGTATTCCGTGGGTACAGTTCTAAGCGCAGGGATTTATTTATTTTTTATTTTATTTTTTTATTTTTATGCAATTTATATTGCGCACATATTCAAGGCGCAGGGATTTATTTATGCCGTGTGAGATGGAATTTTTTTTACACAATACATCACGCATTCACATCGGCCAACAGATCGCAGCCATTTCGGCGCATATCCTACTTTTCACGGCCTATTATTCCAAGTCACACGGGTATTTTGGTGGACATTTTTATCTATGCCTATACAATTTTGCCAGGAAAGACCCTTTTGTCAATCGTGGGGTCTTTAACGTGCACACCCCAATGTAGTGTACACGAAGGGACCTCGGTTTTTCGTCTCATCCGAAAGACTATTCAGAGCTCACCGTTTCAGATCCTGGCCAGGCTTTTACTAGGGATGAGACCATCTCTGCCTTTGTACACATGGCATGCCAAAACAATCCGCAGCCTTTGTTCTCAGCTTCTGTGCAGAGAAGGACTTTTTTGGTGAATACATTTCTTAAATAATACTATAGTGTCAATCTTCAAAATTCAATCATCAAAAGTTCCCCATTATGCACTGGAGGAAGTTAGGATGTTATTATTGGTAATCGACGAATTCAGGAAATAACGCTGTCGGGTTAGTATGGGTCGTGAAAGAGTGATTACTCTTGCTTTTAGTGAGGCAAGCTTTCTACACGTGCTCCTTGTTCACGTGTTTCAGACACACTCCTCACTAGTGACTGGTCAATAATGTCACGTGGCAAAGTTTGACTCACTAAAAGGACTGAAGAGTATTCCCTCTTTCATAACCCATACAAACCCAACAAGAGTTATTTCCGAACATCGTCTATTGGTAGTACCCGTATGTGCCCAAGAGGAGGGATGTGCCCAAGAGGAGGGATGATCCTATCATGTTAAAGCCTCGGCAGATCCGAAAGAGTGACCCGAAATGTTTTCTACATGCAGGGCCGGACCCAGGGGGGGGGGGGTTCCAGGGGTTCCGGAACCCCACCCCTGGAAAAAGCATGTACCTTGCTTTGACTTTTACTAGTTTTAGCACCAAAACAATGCTGCTCTTAACCCTCAAAACAAGGCCCAGAATGCACCAGATTGCACAGATTTTAACCGTTTTTCAAAAAATTTCTGACCCCCCTAGTTCGCGCGTCTGCTTTGCAGGCGCGCGCTTGTGGCTTCGCCACTTCGCTGATTTGCCCCCCCAAAAAAAAGGAGGAACCCCCCCTTACAACTCATTTGGTCCGGCCCTGACATGAAGGATTCTGCCTTTAAGAGCACAAGCGCCAGTTTTTGTCTGAATATCTCATCCACCATGGAATTTGAGGTTGGATAACTGACATCGCAATATATTTTAGAGCACATAAGCCTAGTTTTTAGCCAAAGTGTTTCTGAGTTGTTTTTTACCCTACTTTTACCTATTGTCTGGACGGCGGATTTTTGCACTGCAACACTTTTAAGTTGCGAACGCCAAGTATTCGACAGAATTTCTCATTCATATTGAAATTAACGGTATATCACTGACACTACGACCATTTTAAGAGCACGTGTACTTCGATTTTCGTCGTTGGCTGCGAGTTTTTGTCTCTGCTTTACAGTTGGTTTTTATATTTAGTCAAGTTTTGACTAAATATTTTAACGTAGAGGGGGGAATCGAGACGACGGTCGTGGTGTATGTGTGTGTGTCTGTCTGTATGTCTGTCTGTCTGTGTGTGTGTGTAGAGCGATTCAGACCAAACTACTGGACCGATCTTTATGAAATTTTACATGAGAGTTCCTGGGATTGATATCCCCGAACGTTTTTTTTCATTTTTTTGATAAATGTCTTTGATGACGTCATATCCGGCTTTTCGTGAAAGTTGAGGCGGCACTGTCACGCTCTCATTTTTCAACCAAATTGGTTGAAATTTTGGTCAAGTAATCTTCGACGAAGCCCGGACTTCGGTATTGCATTTCAGCTTGGTGGCTTAAAAAATTAATTAATGACTTTGGTCATTAAAAATCTGAAAATTGTAAAAAAAAATAAAAATTTATAAAACGATCCAAATTTACGTTCATCTTATTCTCCATCATTTTCTGATTCCAAAAACATATAAATATGTTGTATTTGGTTTAAAAACAAGCTCTGAAAATTAAATATATAAAAATTATTATCAAAATTAAATTGTCGAAATCAATTTAAAAACACTTTCATCTTATTCCTTGTCGGTTCCTGATTCCAAAAACATATAGATATGATATGTTTGGATTAAAAACACGCTCAGACAGTTAAAACAAAGAGAGGTACAGAAAAGCGTGCTATCCTTCTTAGCGCAACTACTACCCCGCTCTTCTTGTCAATTTAACTGCCTTTGCCATGAGCGGTGGACTGACGATGCTACGAGTATACGGTCTTGCTGAAAAATGGCATTGCGTTCAGTTTCATTCTGTGAGTTCGACAGCTACTTGACTAAATGTTGTATTTTCGCCTTACGCGACTTGTTGGGTTTTAATGTCCTTTCAGCAGATGCTAGCTGCTATTCGAGACCGCTCTGCTTTACAGACAGTTAGGGTTGCCGATTTTTTTTTTTTTTTTTTTTTTTTTAATTATAATCGCGTTTTACGTTTGACTACAGATCTTGTTCTGACCGTGTGCTGTCATTTTAATTGAATTCAGTGTTATTCAAGTTCTTCGTGTTTTGTTTGCTCGTTTGTTTGCTTCTTTGTAAGTTGTTGTTTATTGTCTTTTTTATGCATACAGCAATCATTAGCTTATAGTTTGAAATACTAATCTGAAAATGCATCCTTAATAAAAGGTTTTGAAGAATTGCCAAGTCAAAATATGACAAACGTAAGCTTCTGTTTATGAAATTGACACTATTTCGAAGTTTTCAGGGAGTAAAAAAAGCAAACAGTCTCCATAGTCTTGTAACAAAATCACCATCACGAATAAATGTTGTATACAACTATCCGACCTTGCGCCTTACTAGCAAAACGGAAGTGTACCTGTATATAAGGCGTTTGTGTTTTTGGCTCACGTAAGTGTAGCCTATGCGATCATAACTTTGTCTGTCTGTGCGTTTGTGCGTGTGTGTGTGTGTGTGTGTGTGCGTGCGTGTGTGTGTATGTCTGTGGTAGAAACTCTAACATTTGAAGACGTCACATTACATTGACGTCACATTATGACGTAAGAGGGTTAGACGTCACGCGAAGGAAGTACTGAAAGTCTCGGTCATTATTATTTTGAGCGCGCCGAGACTAGTTGGCAGTCGTGTCCTGTAAGTAGGCTACATGCAGACAGACAGATCTAGATCTAGTGTCTCGCTTTCTTGCACAGTTTCACCTATGCTCTTTCTGTGTGTGTGTGTGTGGGTGTGTGTGTGTGTGTGTGTGTGTGTGTGTGTGTGTGTGTGTGTGTGTGTATGTGTGACGGAGTGATTGAGTTTGTGTTACTGTTTGTCGATTTCTTACGTGAGCCTTGATGGCTTCGCCTCTTGTGTTTGCTTGTTGTAAGATTTTTCACTTGTTTGTATGTTTGTTTTGTGTTGTTGCTCGGTTGCCGTTGTTGTTGTCAAGTTGTTGTTGTAGAGCTGTATTTAAAGCTCTTTTCTACTTTGTACTGATACAGTTCACTTTCCTAACATAATTTCAGCCAAACTACGATGAAATCAAAAACATTTGTGACGTCTACCAGTCAACAGAGACGATGACGACATCAAGCGGATGGGATGACGTCATGAGTGTGGCTAACTATTATGCGAATGACACGCACCACGTGACCCAAGCTTCAGGCACCAGGGAAAAGTGGAATGATATGGGAATGGTATTTAACCTTTTTATGCAGATTTAAGTAGAAACCAGGCATAGTACTGTGCTTGTTCAAGAGCAACGAGGATATTATATTGAAAAGGCATAGCTAAAAATGTCCACCAAATACCCGTGTGACTTGGAATAAAGGCCGTGAAAGGTGAATGCTCGCCCTAATAGGCTTGAGGTTTGCTGACCGATGTGAATGCGTGATATATTGTGTAAAAAATTCCATCTCACACGGCAGAAATTAATATGTAAATCGCCGTGAGCTCTTGTGAGAAACGGCGATTAATAAATGTCCATTATTATTATTATTATTATTATATATACCAAAACGCGATCATTTTTTGTGTTGCCACCCATGCCTGTTTTTTGGTTGTTGCTTTTTTTGTTTTTGTTTTTTGTTGTTGGTGTGTTGTTGTTGTTGTTGGCGGTGGCGATTGTGGTGGTATGTTGTTGTTGAAATTAACTCTTTTTGAACCAATGATAAAACAAAACAAAAGGCACATTCAATGTTCCAAATACTACTCGTATAAGGAGTTAACAGCAAGCTAAGCACACTTTTTCGACTAAAAAGAGGTGAGCTGCTAAGACAGAGAATTTTGAACCTGGGGAATGTCAAAAGATATGGGGAGGGGGGGGGGTGCAGGAGATTTGGGTCTGGGCCCGGTACAATATACAGGATCCTGGCTATTAGTTTTCCTCCTGTCAAACATAACACCTATTTCCAGCGCTGTTTTAGGTCAGGCCATAATATTTCACATATAGAGACAATGCTTGAGACCTTTCTTTCTTTTTAATCTGTGCAGTTGTTGATGGGGGAAGGCAACTTGAACCTCAAACAGTGGCAAGCTCAGATGGCGATATGGGCAATGTACGACTCCGCCATGTTTGTGTCATGTGACCTTCCCAGCATGCCCACTGAGGTGAAGCGTGCTATGCTGCTTCCGGGAGTTGTGGATATTGATGGCGACACTTTGGATCAAAAACCAGGGCACTTGGTTCAGGTTTGTCAGAAGATTTTCCCCAATTCTAAGACTCCTAGAAAATGAGACTGAGAAAGCCATGTCGTAAATGGAAAGAGTATTCAAACAGGGGTATATTCACAGAGCTAGAGGTTACGAGAAAAAAAACCCTACAGGAATATACAAATTACTCAACTGAGTAGACAAATAAAAGAATACATTAATACATCAAGAATAACATTAAATAATAAATAAATGATTAGGTGATTAATGACTGACTGCGGACTGACTGACGGACGGACTGACCGACTTATAGAATAAATGGTTATATGGGGATTATACGACTGATTTTTTGGTCAGAATTTGTTCAGAACCTGTTCTCTCGAAAATGTTCTTTCCCATCAGAATGAACATCTTCATATCTGGCATCGTTATGTGAGCTACGGCGATTACGTCATTCTCCTTCTCAACACAAGTCCCAACGTCACAACCACCTTCAGCGAGTCTCTAGCGCATGTCGGTCTCTCCATCTACCCTGCCTACCATGTGCGTGACGTCATCAATGACGTCGACTACGGTCAAGTTTACGTCACGGATGCTATGCGCGTCTCTGTTTGGCCATCTTCTGCCATTATGCTCCGATGCTTTGCTCAGCACTGAACTGCGATGAATAAATCTGTGCAGAGTACAATTTTTCAATCGTTTTTCACGGCTATAGTAGCGGCGATTGACTGTGTGTGTGTGTGTGTGTGTGTGTGTGTGTGTGTGTGTGTGTGTGTGTGTGTGTGTGTGTGGAAAACTTCTCTCAGAAGGCACAGACACTTAAAAAAAAGGTAAATGTAGACCATTAACCACTATTGGTCGCACGGCCGGAAAACACACATACACTCTCACATTTGTTAAACATAATAGAAAACAACAATAGAACACTGCAATCATTTAAATACGTATACTACCGTTTAAAAAATGATTATTGAATAAACATCTCACTGCATACACTCTCGGTGCTCAGATATGAAATATGTCTTCACATACAATTCAGCATCTTTCCACACAAGAGAATTTATAAGACAACACCAGTAGGACTCAACATCCACAAACAGAAGAAGTGGATCCTGAAAGTTAACGGTTCCAACATAGAGTCAGTCACACGCAAAGGTAGCCCACTAGAACAGGTTGAGTCCTTCGCATATGATATCTTGAAAGCAACAGAGTCAAGCGTACAGAGGGGGGGGGGGTCGAACCAGTGCAGATGTCAAGGTTCAAGGTTTTATTTATTTTGGCTTTAGCCCCATAGGGCGTTTAAGCTAACATAACACACAGCTAAATTAAAATAACACACGCAAATACGCACAATAACAGTGCACGCAGGCACAGCAAGCAGTGGTCTAAGTAATAAGCAACAAACAAAACAAAAAAACACAACCAAACAACCGTTGTCACTAACTAAAAAAACTTATTAGAAATAACCCCCTATACAATTATTTATGGGAAGGTCCAAACAAATTCAATTATCAATTGTGCGACTTGACATAGCACGTTGTCCATGCATACGGTAGATCTCTGGTGTGTGATAACATGGGTTGCTGAGGATGGACTGGTATGAACTTAGCATCACACGCCGTCCATGCATACGGCAGTTCTCTTGTGTGTGATAACATGGGTTGTTTCAGGTGAAAAGTTGGTATGAACTGCGCATCACACAGCCCAGGGACATGTTTTCTTCCTGTACAATGCTCGATTGTCAGAATCTAGCATTAAACAGTGAACTTGCATAATTATGGTTGTTCTCCTGTGCTAACATGGGTTTCTTCAAATGTCCAGACTGTGTAAAGCTAACATCACTCCTCTGTACATGCATGGTGCTACTTCCCTGTACGTGTTAACATATTTCACTTCACGTGTCCAGACTGCCGAATCCTAGCACCAAACTATGCTCATGTATATGATTTTTCTTCTCCTTCATTTGCTAACACATATGTGGCTCCAAATTATCAGAGTCTATGATTATGTGGCTTCATAATAGTCTTTGAACCTCGGTCTCGAATAGCAGCTAGCATCTGCTGAAGGGACATTAAAACCCAAAAACCAGTCTTTGAACCTAGCATCACACTATGTAATACTATGGACCATCTTTCTCGGTTGTATGTTTTACAATGTGTCTTTTCAGATCTTCAGACCTTGCGAACACAGCCTTGCAACTCTGTACACTCATGTATTTTTTCGCCCTGATGTCTTCACATGTGTAATTTCACACTTCCAGACTGAGTAAACCTAGCATCACAATCTTTACATGCATATTTTTTCTTTCTTGTGTGTTTTACCATGTGTCTTTTCAGATCTACAGACCTTGCGAACATTGCCTTACACTCTGTACATGTGTGTACTTTCTCGCCTGCATGTGTTAACATATACTGGTACGGTTGGCCTAGTGGTAAGGCGTCCGCCCCGTGATCGGAAGGTCGTGGGTTCGAACCCCGGCCGGGTCATACTTAAGACTTTAAAATTGGCAATCTAGTGGCTGCTCCGCCTGGCGTCTGGCATTATGTGGTTAGTGCTAGGACTGGTTGGTCCGGTGTCAGAATAATGTGACTGGGTGAGACATGAAGCCTGTGCTGCGACTTCTGTCTTGTGTGTGGCTCACGTTATATGTCAAAGCAGCACCGCCCTGATATGGCCCTTCGTGGTCGGCTGGGCGTCAAGCAAACAAACATACAAACAAAATGTGTTAACATGTGTCGTTTCAAATGTGCAAACCGTGTGTACCAGGCATCACGTTCTATACATGCATTTTGCTTCTCTCCAGTATGTGTTAACATGTGTCATTTCAAACTACCAGACCGTGTGTACCTGGCATCACACTCTTTACATGCATGATTTTTTTTCCTCCTGTATGGCTTAACATGTGTCGATTCAAACCACTAGCCCGGAAAAAACTAGCACGGCAATCTGTACATGCATATTTTTTTTCACCTGTATGTGTTAACTTGCTTCAAACTATGATTCAGTGTGAACCTAGCACCACACTTTTTACATGCATGTTTTTTTGTCTCCTGTATGTCTTAACATGTGTTGCTTTAAATTACGAGCCCGAACAAACCTAGCACCACAATCTGTACATGCATATTGTTTTTCACCTGTATGTGTAAACAATCTGGACATGCATATTGTTATTCACTTGCATGTGTTAACATGTGTTGTTTCAAATGATAAGACCATGAAAACTTAGCATCACACTCAGAACATACATGTTGTTTATCCCCTGTATGTGTAAACATGTGTTGGTCCAAATTTCCAGGCTGTGCCAATGGCCTACCTATCGTTACTCGCTGCCGCACTCAAAGCATCGCAGCCAGGCAGAGTGCTGTCCCTTACAACATCTTCTTGGATGGAATCAAATACCTCACTCCAACCATGTTAAAGCGGTCTTTTTACCCCCAAACATCAGAAAACGTAACTGCCAAACCAATCTCTTGTTATTATGTACTGTAATTTTCACTAATATTTCAGTTTTTAGTAATATGTTCTATATTTTACAAAACGAAATCCGTTTTCTTTCTTTTTTTCCATTGTTGACCGCTACAAACACAAAACTACCCCTTTTGCCTGCTACGTCACTTCCGGACGGAAGTGCTGTCTGCTAGCCACATGGATCTGTTTTGCACGAAGTGAACAGCAGAGCTATTCGTCCGCAGTCTGTTAGCCTTTGATCGGAGAAAATGGCAGCCGCAGAGGTACTGCAGTATTTGTGTGAAAGCAACAACATTGGCCGGAGTTTGTTTAGTCTCTTTCAGCACTAATACAGAGGAAACATTCCTTTTCTAATGTACCATCATGAAACACACTGTGATGACTGATGATGTTAAAAATGCACAAACCATTAACACTTTCAAAATCTGCTTGACGTACAAAAGCTTATGACTGAGTCACTCTATTTGTACGATAATTGATATTGAGTAAACGATTTTGAGCATGTTAATATGATTGACCTACAACAAATTTGTTAATGAGATGGGACGCTAAAAATCCGCGAGGCTTATGGAATAATCCAGTCCCTACCACTACTACTACTACTTTCAGATGTGCATTCTCCTACAAGGCGTTTTTTTCCAGGTCCTCGAAGTGAGTCAACTGGAAGGAGCACTTTCAGCTCTCCGCTCATAACAAAACATGAAATACAAAAACATAACATAACATATCTTTTCAGCCTTTTGCCTGCTATTTTGTGTAAGGCCAAAAAGTAAATAGTCTGTTTACGGTATCCCGACTGACCCTATTTTTTCGCGTGACCCTAGACTTTTTTTGGCATTTGGGAAGAAAAAAAAATTTAAAAAATATAAAATATATAAAGTCTTTGTTTTTTGGCAAAATAACTTAAAAATATGGTTTTTTGGGAGAAAAAAAAAGGGAAAAAAATCCCGACCTACCGACCCTATTTTTTTTGCCTATGTTACCGCAAACAGACTTTTTTTTTGTGTGTGCCTAAAACAATGTTTAAGAGATCATTGTTTTTCGTTTTAATTAATGTTTTAGCTGTAGGTTATGATTCCTCTGGAGCTGAAGAGATATGACGTTGGTAGAGTAACCCTGACGTTCGGAAATGACTCTTTCATGATATTCTAGTGTTGAGGAAGAGTCGCTTCCTGCTTTTCTAGTACAAACAGGAAACATGTGATCGATCAGTTAAAACCACAATCGCAGCGAATAACCGACTTTGATTTGTATGTTATGCTGTGTCTGCTCGATAGGACCCCATTTCTTTCGAAAATATATAGTATACACATCAGAGTTTATGATCTGTTGCGGCAATGATCGCTTGCCCCAAGTGTAAGCTGACAATGCGTTTTGCCTGAGGTCATGTGAGTTTTGGTCGAGGTCACAGGAGTTTGGAAAATCGACACGCACACTTAGCAATCACGTACTGAAGGCATCGCCAGTCAAACGTGACTCTGATGTACAGGTTTTGGAAAGAGAAAGGCATTCTATCAAGATTGAGGCACTGCATAACATTCACATTGGAGTCAGCTATTGGCTACGATCGTGGTTTTATATGGTCGACCACGTGTTTACTGTTTGTATAAGAATCGTACATTTATTTTAATGTTATGTTTTAGTCGTCCATTTGTATTCATGTTTATGCGCCACCAATGTAATTTCTCAGGTGTAGAACTGCTTTGGGGTTCGTTTGATTTTTCAGGTAGATGCAGTGCCAGGGGATATCCAGTTTGAAGACGTTGTTTGATTGTTCAGGTAGATGCAGTGCCGGGGGATATCCAGTTTGAAGACGTTGTTTGATTGTTCAGGTAGATGCAGTGCCAGGGGATGTCCCGTTTGAAGACGTTGTTTGATTTTTCAGGTGGATGCAGTGCCGGGGGGTATCCAGTTTGAAGACGTTGTTTGATTTTTCAGGTGGATGCAGTGCCAGGGGATATCCAGTTTGAAGACGTTGTTTGATTGTTCAGATAGACGCAGTGCCAGGGGATATCCAGTTTGAAGACGTTGTTTGATTGTTCAGGCAGATGCAGTGCCAGGGGATATCCAGTTTGAAGACGTTGTTTGATTGTTCAGGTAGATGCAGTGCCGGGGGATATCCAGTTTGAAGACGTTGTTTGATTTTTCAGGTAGATGCAGTGCCGGGGGGTATCCAGTTTGAAGACGTTGTTTGATTGTTCAGGCAGACGCAGTGCCAGGGGATATCCAGTTTGAAGACGTTGCTTGATTGTTCAAATAGATGCAGTGCCAGTGGATGTCCTGTTTGAAGACGTTGTTTGATTGTTCAGATAGATGCAGTGCCAGGGGATATCCAGTTTGAAGACGTTGTTTGATTGTTCAGATAGATGCAGTGCCAGGGGATATCCAGTTTGAAGACGTTGTTTGATTGTTCAGGTAGATGCAGTGCCGGGGGATATCCAATTTGAAGACGTTGTGATGTGTGTAGATTGTCACCCTTCAAAGCCTATTGCTGCCACAGGATGCATTGACGGAACTGTGACCATGTAAGTTCAGTTTATGGTATGCTCCAGATATAATAATGATACTTGATAGTAATGAGAACTTATATAGCGCGAACCTGAAATATTCATGCACTCTCTGCTTTTCAAATTAACCATTTTATTAACTATATATATATATATAGCCCATGAAAGTGAAGCCATAGTGAAAACATTGATGTAGATTCAGTGTAACAACGTAGCTTACACTTGCAGGACAAAATGTGGATAATGGCCAGTTTATTATTATGTACAACTGGTTCAGATTTCTTTGGTTCACGGATAGAGTGTGTGTGTGTTGCTTGTTAAGATTTTCTGTTCATAATCTTTGGAAATGTTCCTCTATTCTAAGACTCCTTCCTTTTTAAGACCTGATTTTCTCGGATTTTTTGGAGTCTTCTTTTTTTTCTTCTTCGTTCATGGGCTTAGATTCCCACGTTCACTCATGTTTTTAGCACAAGGGTTTTTTTACGAGTATGACCGTTTTTACCCCGCCATTCAGGCAGCCATACGCCGATTTCGGGGGAGGCATGCTGGGTATTTTCGTGTTTCTAAAACCCACCGAACTCTGACATGGATTACAGGATCTTTTCCGTGCGCACTTTGGTCTTGTGCTTGCGTGTACACACGAAGGGGGTTAAGTCACTAGCAGGTCTGCACATAAGTTGACCTGGGAGATCGGAAAAATCTCCACTCTTAACCCACCAGGCGGCAGCGACCGGGATTCGAACTCACGACCTCCCGATTAGGAGACTGACGTCTTACCACCACGCCACTGCGCCCGTCTTTTGGAGTCTTAGAGGAGGGGTTCCACTGTATCATTCAACAGATCAGTTAAATCTGTCTGACTGTTTTTCACAATTTGTTTCTGTTACTGCTTTCTGTTACTGCTTTCTGTTACTGCTTTCTGTTACTGCTTTCTGTTCAAAGCCATAGCTATGCAGTCAACAAGAACGAGTGCAAAAGAACACACAAGCACCACAAGAAGTCGTGCAGAGATTTGAAGTTCTCACTGGGAGGAAATCGTCTCTACACGGCCGGTAAAGACAAGTCCCTCTGGTGTATTGATGTGGAAACTGGAGGGATACGTCGGAAAATAAAACCAGCACATGAGTAAGTATAGTAATTTCTTTCTTTTTTTCTTTTTTTGTGTGTGCAATAATCCTAGTTGAAATCAAAACAGCATGTGTGCATCAACTGAGCAATGTGATTCTTTATATGTGCAGCTATAGACAATAAAGTAAAGAATATTTTGTATCTTTTCTTGTTTTTCAGGAGAGAGATAATAATATGCTGTACATTTTTCCCTGTCTTTCATTCTTCCTGTCAACATGTTATATTTTCAAGTAACTTTTACTCACTGTTTTTGTTTTAATTCTATTTTTTTTAGGACGGCCATTAATAGTTTACTGGTTACAGCTTCCCTCCCAATAAACATGCCAGAACTGGGCCACTGCTGGCTTTTTGCTGGCAAGTTTGGTAAAGCTGGCCATAAAAAAACCAACACTGGGCCAATTATGGTTTGCCAACAAAGGCCCAGTTATGGCTTGCCATCACTGGCCCATCTCTGGCATTCCAGTAATATTGTCGGCCAGTAAAATGCCTTAATTGGCCCACTGTTGGCACGCCATTGGTGGCCCAGTGCTTGTTTGCCAGCATTGGGCCATAGGTGGCGATTTGCTGGCAATTATAGGTGGGTTTTTGCTGGCACGCCAGCAGTGGGCCAATGCTGGATAATTGCTGGCAAGAAGATCTGCGACAGCACAGCGGTATGACTTTCTCACTTGGAGTGACGTAATGTACAAACAAATGTCGAAATATCTTGACGTCACTCGTGATGATGACGCATTGTCAACTAAATCCGGCCCGCGGTGGTTCTGCAGATGTCCGGTTATTTGTTTTGCATTCAACTTCAAGGAATTTCCAAAGCACCTTCTTCGATTTCAGTACGCGTCCGATCTCCTCCGGCTAGAAGCAAGCGTGGTGAGTTTCACAAACAGTTGTGGGTGAGCAGGTCGTCGCAACGGCGTTAGATCTAGTATCTTCTTGTTCTTTTCCTCCGTTGTCGGTCTTTTTTTCAACTTTCTTCTGCTGGACGTTTGAGTCAGTTCGCAAAATATAATAGACTTTAAGAAGTCGTCCTCTCTGTAAGAAAGAATCTGCGCGCGCACGCGTGTGTGTGTGTGTGTGTGTGTGTGTGTGTGTGTGTGTGTGTGTGCACCCGCGCGCGCGGTTGTGTGTGTGTGTGTGCGCCCGCGCGCGCGGTTGTGTGTGTGTGTGTGTGTGTGTGTGTGTGTGTGTGTGTGTGTGTGTGTGTGTGTGTGTGTGTGCCTTTTTCCTTTCTTTGTGTGATTGAGTTTGTTTTGTCTCTGTCAAAAGAAAAGCACCATAGGCATTACCATAAGCTTACTTGTAACCAAACAAATTGCATCTTGTGAATGTTGACATTGAGTATGTGTCTATTCACTCCAGAACAAAGATTTGTGCAAGTGTCTGACTGCCCAACTGGATAAGATGCAGCTCGCCTGGGTCTCAGTTCCTGAGAGAAACGCAAGAGAGCTGTCCGAGACAACGTAAGCTTCGCAGGTTAGATCAAAATACATATTCCTGTTGACCCCTTACTTCTGCTTGGCATTTTAGTCAGTTCAGAAAATATGATAGATTACAAGAAGTCGTCCTCTCTGTGAGAATGCCTCTGTGTGTGTATGTGTGTGTGTGTGTGTGTGTGTGTGTGTGTGTGTGTGTGTGTGTGCGCGTGTGTGTGTGCGCGTGTGTGTGTGTGAGCGCGCGCGCGTGCGTGCGTGCGTGTGCTGTTTGCTTGCATGCCTGCGTGTATGCTTGCGTTTGTTTGGTTGTTTGGTTGTGTGTGTGTGTGTGTGTGTGTGTGTGTGTGTGTGTGTGTGTGTGTGTGTGTGTGTGTGTGTGTGTGTGTGTGATATGGAATAATGAATTAAAACCAACAAAACTCGTTTGCTTTCATGTTTCAAGAGGTGAACGGCAGGAGGACTTGAGAGTTTCAATGGCTTACCGTAGGCTACGACGTCAGGACAAAGAAAAGAAGCGTTATCTCAACGTTGCGGATGCGAACAGAGAAATGACAGAATCAAGACAATCCTACGGAGGTTTACTGGGAAGTGAACAAGAAACATTCCTGCCTTTGGTCATCATGTCTCGAGTGTGAAATTTAGAACGCTGTACAAATAAAATAAAACAGTGAGCAACTGAAAACAAAGCGTACGTTTCTGTAATGTTTCGGTAATGAGTCGTTGCTGTTTGGAAGCTTTACATTTGTTTTGTTTTTAATATATATTACTGTATTGTTGTTGTGCCCGCTATAACTGCGTTGATGACGATATTCTGTCAAAACCACTGCCTTTACTTGCCAGATAAGTTACACGACAAATGTGATTAGCATTTCAATTGCATTTTACTGATGAATTTGATAATTACGCATATGCATATTGCTAATGTACAGCTTGACAGCATTGCCCTTTGCTTTATTTGCGCACGTCTTGCCGCCAGCATGGGTTGAAAAGTCCATTGATGTGCTGTGTTTTGTTATTGTTATTACATTCACAGTAAAAAATGACAAAACAAAGCATATTTATAGACTTCTAACAACCATCTATGGGCTAACAAGACTGTGCAGATCGAGTACATGAATAGAGCCGTCATTCTATCCGAATCAGTGGTATTGGTATATTTCCTGCAACTTATTGGCATTTTGCTGGCAATGGTAAAGACAGAAATATGGCATTTTGCCGGGCCAGTTGTGGCCCGGTAATTTCAGCAGGTAAAGGGCCATTAACGGAAAATATATGGAAAAAAGGTTTTTTTTATATGGAACTAAAAACCTGCAAAATGCTGGCAAAATGCTGGCAAAATGCTGGCAAAATGCTGGGTTTTTGATGGCAAGCCATCAATAAGCCATCAAATAAATGATGGGTTTTTGCTGGCAAAATTCTGGCAAAATGATGGCAAAATGATGGCAAGCCATCAAAAAGCCATCAAATAAATGATGGGTTTTTGCTGGCAAAATTCTGGCAAAATGATGGCAAAATGATGGCAAGCCATCAAAAAGCCATCAAATAAATGATGGGTTTTTGCTGGCAAATTGCTGGCAAATTGCTGGAAAAATGATGGCAAGCCATCAAAAAGCCAGCAAATAAATGATGGGTTTTTGCTGGCAAAGTGCTGGCTTGCCAGTGATGGCCCATCAATTTGCCAATGTGCATACGGGTAATATGCCAGCATTGGGCCATAGGTGGGCCTTTGATGGCAGTAGTTCTGGCAACTGGCATTGCCATCAAAACGCCAGCAGTGGCCCAGTTCTGGCATGTTTATTGGGCCTTCTTCCTCAGTTCCTTTCTTTGAGTGGGCGGGGATGTAGCTCAGTCGGTAGCGCGCTGGATTTGTATCCAGTTGGCCGCTGTCAGCGTGAGTTCGTCCCCACGATCGGCGAGAGATTTATTTCTCAGAATCAACTTTGTGTGCAGACTCTCCTCGGTGTGTACACGCAAGCACAAGACCAAGTGCGCACGAAAAAGATCCTGTAATCCATGTCAGAGTTTGGTGGGTTATAAAAACACGAAAATACCCAGCATGCTTCCTCCGAAAACGGCGTATGGCTGCCTAAATGGCGGGGTAAAAAACGGTCATACACGTAAAATTCCACTCCTGCAAAAAACACGAGTGTACGTGGGAGTTTCAGCCCACGAACGCAGAAGAAGAAGAAGTTCCTTTCAACTCGTTTTATTTTCAAGTAACTCAATTTTACTCACTGTTTTTGTTTTAATTCTATTTTACTTAGGACGGCCATTAACAGTTTACTGGTGACGGGAGAAAGGTTTGTCGTCACAGGGGATGATGACGGAACGCTAAAGGTCAGTTGAAGCACGCGCCCGGCAGGTTAAGAATGTGATTTGGTTACTTCTCTTCTTAATAATAAAAATAATAATAACATTTATATAGCGCTTCTACACAGCTCGAAGTGCTTTACAATAGCCCGAAAGGGGGTGGCAGGGGTGTGAGATAACATACAAATAATTACAAATACAAATAATTCTTCTGTGTTCTTGCACGAGTGGATTATTACGTGTATATATGACTGTTTTTAACCCGCCATTCAGGCAGCCATACGCTGCTTTCGGGGGAGTGATTTGGTATGATTACCTGTCTCAAATGGAATGGTAAACTGTGAGGCATCAGACTGCATTCCAGTGTGTGTGTGTTCGTTTGTGTATGTGCAGACATAATTATGTGATGAGTGAAAAGATACATATGTGAGCTGTTTGGAAAGAATTGATTTGGGATAGGGTAGAAGTGATCGACAAGAAGAAGAAGAAGGATAGGGTAGAAGTGATCGACAAGAAGAAGAAGGATAGGGTAGAAGTGATCGACAAGAAGAAGAAGAAGGATAGGGTAGAAGTGATCGACAAGAAGAAGAAGGATAGGGTAGAAGTGATCGACAAGAAGAAGAAGGATAGGGTAGAAGTGATCGACAAGAAGAAGAAGGATAGGGTAGAAGTGATCGACAAGAAGAAGAAGAAGGATAGGGTAGAAGTGATCGACAAGAAGAAGAAGGATAGGGTAGAAGTGATCGACAAGAAGAAGAAGAAGGATAGGGTAGAAGTGATCGACAAGAAGAAGAAGAATAGGGTAGAAGTGATCGACAAGAAGAAGAAGAAGGATAGGGTAGAAGTGATCCACAAGAAGAAGAAGGATAGGCTAGAAGTGATCGACAAGAAGAAGAAGGATAGGGTAGAAGTGATCGACAAGAAGAAGAAGAAGAATAGTGTAGAAGTGATTGACAAGAAGAAAAAGGATAGGGTAGAAGTGATCAACAAGAAGAAGAAGAAGGATAGGGTAGAAGTGATCGACAAGAAGAAGAAGAAGGATAGGGTAGAAGTGATCGACAAGAAGAAGAAGGATAGGGTAGAAGTGATCAACAAGAAGAAGAAGGATAGGGTAGAAGTGATCGACAAGAAGAAGAAGAAAAATAGGGTAGAAGTGATCGACAAGAAGAAGAAGGATAGGGTAGAAGTGATCGACAAGAAGAAGAAGGATAGGGTAGAAGTGATCAACAACAAGAAGAAGGATAGGGTAGAAGTGATCGACAAGAAGAAGAAGGATAGGGTAGAAGTGATCGACAAGAAGAAGAAGGATAGGGTAGAAGTGATCGACAAGAAGAAGAAGGATAGGGTAGAAGTGATCGACAACAAGAAGAAGGATAGGGTAGAAGTGATCGACAAGAAGAAGAAGGATAGGGTAGAAGTGATCGACAAGAAGAAGAAGGATAGGGTAGAAGTGATCGACAAGAAGAAGAAGGATAGGGTAGAAGTGATCGACAAGAAGAAGAAGGATAGGGTAGAAGTGATCGACAAGAAGAAGAAGGATAGGGTAGAAGTGATCAACAAGAAGAAGAATAATAGGGTAGAAGTGATCGACAAGAAGAAGAAGGATAGGGTAGAAGTGATCGACAAGAAGAAGAAGGATAGGGTAGAAGTGATCGACAAGAAGAAGAAGGATAGGGTAGAAGTGATCGACAAGAAGAAGAAGGATAGGGTAGAAGTGATCGACAAGAAGAAGAAGGATAGGGTAGAAGTGATCGACAAGAAGAAGAAGGATAGGGTAGAAGTGATCGACAAGAAGAAGAAGGATAGGGTAGAAGTGATCGACAAGAAGAAGAAGGATAGGGTAGAAGTGATCGACAAGAAGAAGAAGGATAGGGTAGAAGTGATCGACAAGAAGAAGAAGGATAGGGTAGAAGTGATCGACAAGAAGAAGAAGGATAGGGTAGAAGTGATCGACAAGAAGAAGAAGGATAGGGTAGAAGTGATCGACAAGAAGAAGAAGGATAGGGTAGAATTAAGTGATCGACAAGAAGAAGAAAGATAGGGTAGAAGTGATCGACAAGAAGAAGGATAGGGTAGAAGTGATCGACAAGAAGAAGAAGGATAGGGTAGAAGTGATCGACAAGAAGAAGAAGGATAGGGTAGAAGTGATCGACAAGAAGAAGAAGGATAGGGTAGAAGTGATCGACAAGAAGAAGAAGGATAGGGTAGAAGTGATCGACAAGAAGAAGAAGGATAGGGTAGAAGTGATCGACAAGAAGAAGAATAATAGGGTAGAAGTGATCGACAAGAAGAAGAAGGATAGGGTAGAAGTGATCGACAAGAAGAAGAAGGATAGGGTAGAAGTGATCGACAAGAAGAAGAAGGATAGGGTAGAAGTGATCGACAAGAAGAAGAATAATAGGGTAGAAGTGATCGACAAGAAGAAGAAGGATAGGGTAGAAGTGATCGACAAGAAGAAGAAGGATAGGGTAGAAGTGATCGACAAGAAGAAGAAGGATAGGGTAGAAGTGATCGACAAGAAGAAGAAGAAGAATAGGGTAGAAGTGATCGACAACAAGAAGAAGGATAGGGTAGAAGTGATCGACAAGAAGAAGAATAATAGGGTAGAAGTGATCGACAAGAAGAAGAAGGATAGGGTAGAAGTGATTGACAAGAAGAAGAAGGATAGGGTAGAAGATTGGAAGTGCCATAAGGCCGAAAGTGGACAGTCGATCAAGAGCAAACAATATTTTTCCTTCTTCAAATTCTTTTTCCATGCAGTCATTTCATTGTGGTGCTGAGTTGTCTTGTCAACAATACAGTGGAACCCCATTTAATACCTTGCTTTTTCAGATTTTCTCTTCATAATCTACCCCCATTTTTAGACTCCCTCCTTTTGAAGACCTGATTTTATCAGATTTTTGGAGGTCTTAAACGATGCACTGTACAGCAATTATGATAAGGCCAAAAGAAAAAAAAGGTGTGGTTAAGGTAACATAGCCAAAAAAAATACGGTAGGAAGGTAGGCAATCACTTTTTTTTTTTAAGTTTTTTTTTTTGATGTGTACAAATTAAACCTACTTGACAGGGAAATAAGTGTGCGACTCGAGCACTTTCGCTTTCATTGCGTTTTCTGCACTCGTTTTTTTGTTTTGTTTTTTTGTTTTTGTTGACAAATGTAATAAAAATTTATAGGGTCGGCCCCTAAAAATAAGGTAGGTCGTGTTACCGTAACCACACCTATTTTTTTTTTTAGGCCTAACAACACTTTATTAAAACTAATGTTTTAAAATTGAAAAATGGAAAATGTTCTGTTTTGCAGCTATGGGACATGAGAAGCAAGGCGGCCACCATGGAACTGAAAGAGTGCGATGACTTCATCAGCGACATGATGATCGATCAAGATCAGAGGATTCTCTTGGCCGCTAGGTTGTTGTCAGCTGTGTGTTGGAGTGTGGAAGGGAAATTGTGTGTGTGTGTGTTTGTCTTTCAGTGTTTTGTACACGCACTGCCTCTGCCTTTCTCTCCTTCTTTCTCTCCTTCTTTCTCGCCTTCTTTCTCTCTGTTCATCTCTCTCTCTCTCTGTTCATCTCTCTCTCTCTCTGTTCATCTCTCTCTTTCTCTCTCTCTCTCTCTCTCTCTCTCTCTCTCTCTCTCTCTCTCTCTCTCTCTCTCTCTCTCTCACTTCTCTCCTTCTCTCTCTCATTTCTCTGTCTTGTTATCTGCCTTGTTCTCTCTCTGCTCATCTCTCTCTCTCTCTCTCTCTCTGTTTGTACTCTTTTTTTCTTCCCCCCTTCCCCCCCCCCCCCCCCCTTCCCCTTCTGTTATGATTAAAGTTATCAACATTTTTTGTTTGCGCTTTATCTAGTGGAGACGGAACCCTGTCAGCCTTCAACATAAGACAGAAGAAGCTAGTCATGCAGTCTGAGCTTCACGATTCAGAGTTGCTGAGTCTTTGTGCTGTGAAGGTATGTGTACATTTAACCCCTTCACTGCCCACCCCGTATGTAATACGTGGTCATTTTCTGTTTATCGTACGCCCATAACCGTATCTCATACGTGGGATTTGTGTCAACAACATTTCAGGACATTTCTGAAAACTAAATGGGAGGTAACCACTGTCCAAGTACTTGTAGGGGTTCTAAACACAGTTCTTTCCCATAGACCATTCGGATGAGTTACAACCACTGTGGCAGTGAAGGGGTTAATAAAAATGAATAATAATAATAATGATAAGTAACTTTTTTACAGCGCGAGTCCCATCATTCTAAAACAAACAAGCAAATATTGTAACGAGCATACAAATAACTGAGATAAAAAAAATTCAACAGCAAAAACACCAAGCCAAATGGGCTTACATGACAAAAGATAGTCACACACATGCACACACAAACACACACACGTGAACAAGCACACACACGCATTCTTAAAAGCAAGGGAATTTTAATGGGCGGTTCCACTGTATCTTTCAGGAACAGCGGAAGGTGGTGTGTGGGTCAGGGGACGGAATCTTGTACCTGTTCAACTGGGGGGAGTGGGGCAACATGAGTGACCGCTTCCCCGGTCACCCGGCCTCCATCACATCCATGGTGCGGCTGACCGATGACATCGTCTGCACAGGGTCCAGTGATGGCAAGATTAGGTACAGTATGCGTACTGACACACACACACACACATATATAAATACTTGCATTCACACATATACCGAGCAACAAAAGAAACGCAAATTCTCTTTAGAAATAAGTTTACTTTACATTTGAAAATTGCATAGCTAAAATACCTCAAATTGAAACGAATCAAAATAAAAGTGAGATGTTCTTATAACACTCTACTTCGGTATGGGATCGTTCTTTGTTGTCCTGGGCAACGCCAAACCCGCCGGAAGGTCATTGTGCGTATGACCCCCGCTGGCGTTGATGACTGTCTGACATCGGCGCTTCGTGAAGTGGATGCACAATAGTTGAAACCATTTTCCCGACCACGACCAAGATTGTGGAAAAGCACAGGTCCAACAGTTTGGTTGAGGCAAATCATACCCCATACCATCTCGTTTAGTCAATCCTGGGTATTGTGTTCAATGATGCAGCCATCAACATAACGCTCACCCCTTTTTCTCCACACTCTCGCGAGCTCATTAACATGATTGATGCAGCAAGGGCAAGTTTTGACTAAATGTAGGAGGAATCGAGATGAGGGTCGTGGTGTGTGTGTGTGTGTGTGTGTGTAAATCAGTTCCGAGAAAACTTCTGGACCGATCTTCATGAAACTTCACATGAGATTCCTGGGTATGATATCCCCAGACCATTTATTCTTTTTCCCGATAAATGTCTTCGATGACGTCATATCCGGCATTTAGTGAAACTTGAGGCGGCACTGTCACGCCCTCATTTTTCAACCAAATTGGTTGAAATTTTGGTCAAGTAATCTTCGACGAAGCCCGGACTTTGGTATTGCATTTCAGCGTGGAGGCTTAAAAATTAATGAATGAGTTTGCTCATTAAAGTTGTCATTAAAATGAAATTGTCACAAACAGATTTAAAATTGATTGCATCGTATTTTTCATCAAATTCTGAATCTAAAAATATATATACATGTACATATGTTATGTTTAGTCTTAAAATGTGATCACAATTAAGGAAAATAGGTTAATTAGTGCTACGATTAAAATGTAAGAAACCGATCCAAAAATGTTTCATCTTATTCTTTATCATTTCTTGATTCCAAAATCGTGTAGATATAATACGTTTTATTCAATGCAGAAAAGCGCGCTTTCCTGCTTACCGCAGTACGCTATTGCGCTATTCTGCCTCGTCAATTTCACTTTGTGTTGCACGGGAAAACTGCCGCGGGGATTGACGAAACTGTATATTGTCTCGGTTAAAAGAAAATGCAGTGCGTTCAGTTTCATTCTGTGATTTCAACAGCTTGACTAAATGTAGTAATTTTGCCTTACGTGACTTGTTTTTTCTTCTGATCACTGAAAAACCCTCGCAATTCAGCAGGAAAAAAATGTGTCTTGTAGGCCACAAAATACGTGTTTCAGGTAATCTAAAAACACATTTTTTTCATTCCTGAAGCTTTTTCCCCCGCTTTGATTGGAAAAGATTTGTATTGTTTATTTTTGTTAAGAGCAAGAACAAGCTTTCTTTCTTTCTTTATTTGGTGTTTAACGTCGTTTTCAACCGTTCAAGGTTATATCGCGACGGAAGAACAAGCTTGAAGAAAAATAAAAATGTGTTTTCCAACTCACTGACTTAATTATTGAGAGCTGGGGCACAAGAGTGGACACTTTCTTCCCCGAATCTGCTCTACTGATGAAAAGGTTGGGTTTTTTGTTAATTGTCTTTCTTGGCCTTTTCCTTCTTTCAGGGCTGTGAACATTTTACCGAACCGCTTCATAGGGGTGGTTGGAGAACACGAGTTTGACGTGGAAGGCCTCGCCCTGTCACATGATCGCCAAGTTCTGCTCAGTTGTTCACACGACCAATGCGTCAAGTTCTGGAGTGTCAGTGATGTGGGGAAAGAAAAGATCAACGCTAGCAAGAAAGCACTGAGTGCCAACAAATCTAAGAAACTCGGAACGACGAAACAAACTGATTTCTTTGCCGGTTTTGCAGAACAAGACGGCCAGGAGAACGTTGATGGCGAAGATGATGATGATGATGAAGATGATGACAGTGATGATGATAGTGAATCAGACTGATTGATTAGTGTTTCAGGTACACACGCAATACTGTGAAAATGAGTCATGCAGTCGGGAGAAAATTCATCGTGAGAGAAAGTGTGTGTGTTAGTTTTTGCGATTCCGATTCTGAATATAACAATTTTTGTGTTCTAGTAACATGTGAAAGCAAGTTTCAGTCAGTGGAGAGTGTGTTGTGTGTACGTGTGTGTGTGTGAATGTGTGTGCGTGTGTCATATTAAATGAAATAAAGAGGCAACTTGTTAATGTGTACACAAGCTTTGTAGACTTTTCTTCACCCTGCAGTGTGTACTTTAGACTTGCACTTAAAACAGAGACTATTAATTCTTTTGTTCATTTACAAGTGCAGTGAACAATGCAACCGCCCCCCCCCCCCCTCCCCACACACACACACTTTCTCTCTCTCTCTCTCTCTCTCTCTCTCTCTCTCTCTCTCTCTCTCTCTCTCTCTCTCTCTCTCTCTCTCTCTCTCTCTCTCTCAAAAAAAAAAAAAAGAAGAAAAAGCAGTAACAAAGAACATTTTATTTAGAACATAGACATTGGTGTAAGTTTAGAAGAAAGACACAACCTATCACTTGCAGCAAACAGAACACGCACGGCAGTGAAAGTGATCATTATTTACAACTACACTTAACACATTCATACACAATTATCAGAATACAAAAATAACACCTTCATATTACAGATGCATCAGCTGAGAAGAGACACCAAATTACAGCTAAAGATAATAATATTTTGTTTAAAAACATTGGTCACATGTAGAATAGCTAGGACAGTGAAAATGTTCCCTGCTGGTTGGTGAAATGTTTGATTTCAAGATAAAATAATAACTTTAGTCAAAGAGACTTACCATGAATGAAATTTTCTGTTCTCTCATTCATAAGTGTGAATACAAAAAATTGATTCTGGATTTCTGACCATTATGGCCAAAGAGGGTTGACGAAATCACATTAAAACACACACACACACATACATTCCCAAAATATAAAGTTGGCTATATACATAATAAAACCACCAATAGTTGAAGGCAAAAAACGGCAAACAAAATATGGAATATAATTAATGGTGTTTGGTGTTGAAAATAGGACTTGGCAACTGAGGTAAAGCAGAAGTGAATGACAAAACAGTTTTAATTCAACCATC
The DNA here is from genome assembly GCF_037325665.1 of Littorina saxatilis. Classification (NCBI taxonomy): domain Eukaryota; kingdom Metazoa; phylum Mollusca; class Gastropoda; order Littorinimorpha; family Littorinidae; genus Littorina; species Littorina saxatilis. Next base: position 1,609,674 of record NC_090250.1, on the reverse strand, counting down.
GAATGTTGCACACAATAAACTGAAATGAAACTGGTGTACATTTCCACCGTGTACATTGTGGCGGGGATATAACTCAGTTGGTAGCGCGCTGGATTTGTATTCAGTTGGCCGCTGTCAGCGTGAGTTCGATCCCAGGTTCGGCGGAAATTTATTTCACAGAGTCAACTTTGTGTGCAGACTCTCTTCGGTGTCCGAACCTCCCCCCGTGTACACTACATTGGGTGTGCATGTTAAAGATCCCACGATTGACAAAAGGGTCTTTCCTGGCAAAATTGCTTAGGCACAGTTAATAATTGTCTACCTATACCCGTGTGACTTGGAATAATAGGCCGTGAAAGGTAAATATGCGCCGAAATGGCTGCAATCTACTGGCCGTATAAAATTTCATCTCACACGGCATCACTGCAGAGCGCCTAAAACTGTACCCACGGAATATGCGCGATATAAGACTCATTGATTGATTGATTGAATTAATCTACCGGTGTCAAGTAGTATGTGTTACTCTACATTGTGGCAATTAATCTACCGGTGTCAAGTAGTATGTGTTACTCTACATTGTGGCAATTAATCTACCGGTGTCAAGTAGTATGTGTTACTCTACATTGTGGCAATTAATCTACCGGTGTCAAGTAGTATGTGTTACTCTACATTGTGGCAATTAATCTACCGGTGTCAAGTAGTATGTGTTACTCTACATTGTGGCAATTAATCTACCGGTGTCAAGTAGTATGTGTTACTCTACATTGTGGCAATTAATCTACCGGTGTCAAGTAGTATGTGTTACTCTACATTGTGGCAATTAATCTACCGGTGTCAAGTAGTATGTGTTACTCTACATTGTGGCAATTAATCTACCGGTGTCAAGTAGTATGTGTTACTCTACATTGTGGCAATTAATCTACCGGTAGTCAAGTAGTATGTGTTACTCTACATTGTGGCAATTAATCTACCGGTAGTCAAGTAGTATGTGTTACTCTACATTGTGGCAATTAATCTACCGGTGTCAAGTAGTATGTGTTACTCTTCATTGTGGCAATTAATCTACCGGTGTCAAGTAGTATGTGTTACTCTACATTGTGGCAATTAATCTACCGGTGTCAAGTAGTATGTGGTACTCTACATTGTGGCAATTAATCTACCGGTGTCAAGTAGTATGTGTTACTCTACATTGTGGCAATTAATCTACCGGTGTCAAGTAGTATGTGTTACTCTACATTGTGGCAATTAATCTACCGGTGTCAAGTAGTATGTGGTACTCTACATTGTGGCAATTAATCTACCGGTGTCAAGTAGTATGTGTTACTCTACATTGTGGCAATTAATCTACCGGTAGTCAAGTAGTATGTGTTACTCTACATTGTGGCAATTAATCTACCGGTGTCAAGTAGTATGTGTCACTCTACATTGTGGCAATTAATCTACCGGTGTCAAGTAGTATGTGTCACTCTACATTGTGGCAATTAATCTACCGGTGTCAAGTAGTATGTGTTACTCTTTAGTTTTCTCCCACTTTCTTTTCAAGTTTTAACAAGAAGAGCAAACGCTCGATCGAGTCACTTTCGCAGTTCTGAATATTATATGAGGCATCAGATGGACAGGAAGAAATTGCTATTCACAACACAATGAGTCACGTTCACATAAAATTTGAGCCCGGTCACTTTTATAGTTTCCGAGAAAAGCCCAACGTTAAGTTGTGTGTTGCCGAACAGAAAAGGCTAGTTATCTCCCTTGTTTTTCTGATAACGTTCGTAAAAGGCTACAGATGTAAATACTTTGATGTAAAGAATAATCCTACAAAGTTTCAATCACATCCGATGAACTTTGTCAAAGATATAAAATGTCTAATTTTTCCTTTGACGCTGACCTGTGACCTTGAAAAAGGTCAAAGGTCAACGAAACCATCGTTAAAGTGTAGAGGTCATTGGAGGTCACGACTAAACAAAATATGAGCCCGATCGCTTTGATAGTTTCCGAGAAAAGTCCAACGTTAAGGTGGTGTCTACGGACGGCCGGCCGGACAGACTAACACTGACCGATTACATAGAGTCACTTTTTCTCAAGTGACTCAAAAATATTGTCAAATGGTGATCCTTTGCTGGTGCAGGATGTTTTAACACAAATCTTTGCATACAGCATCCATTCAACGTTTTCAGTACAAAATTAGTCATGTACATAAAAATGCAATTTCAGTCAAAGACGATAAAAAATAAATAAATTACAAAAACATAACTTGGTCATTAACAAGAAAGACAGCTGAATACATCATGTTCTCACCGTTTCTTTCTTTCTTTATTTGGTGTTTAAGGTCGTTTTCAACCACGAAGGGTTATTTCGTGACGGGGGAAGATGGGATAGAGCCACTTGTCAATTGTTTCTTGTTCACAAAAGCACTAATCAAAAATTTGCTCCAGGGGCTTGCAACGTACTACAATATATTACCTTACTGGGAGAATGCAAGTTTCCAGTACAAAGGACTTAACATTTCTTACATACTGCTTGACTAAAATCTTTACAAACATTGACTATATTCTATACAAGAAACACTTAACAAGGGTAAAAGGAGAAACAGAATCCGTTAGTCGCCTCTTACGACATGCTGGGGAGCATCGGGTAAATTCTTCCCCCTAACCCGCGGGGGGGCTTCTCACCGTTTGCCAGAGTACCATCATCCATGTAATGTTTGACTAAGGTACAGTGGAAACACCCACCCCCCCCTCTCCCCCCAATTTCAGACTTCCTCCCTTTTAAGACCTTGTTTTTTCACATTTTCTGTTGATAACCTGTGTAAATTGACCCCCATTCTAAGACTACCTCCCTTTTAAGACCTGAATTTCTCAGATTTGTGAAGGTGGCAAAAGGGGGTTCCCCTGTTCAAGCACACAAGAATCTACAGCTTCAACTACTATTTTTTTTTTTTTTTTTTTTGCTTAACGCCCTGCCGACCACGAAGGGCCATATCAGGGCGGTGCTGCTTTGACACACACAAGACAGAAGTCGCAGCACAGGCTTCATGTCTCACCCAGTCACATTATTCTGACACCGGACCAACCAGTCCTAGCACTAACCCCATAATGCCAGACGCCATGCGGAGCAGCCACTAGATTGCCAATGGTATGACTCGGCCGGGGTTCGAACCCACGACCTCCAGATCACGGGGCGGACGCCTTACCACTAGGCCAACCGTGCTGGTATTTCAACTACTATAAACAAATCTTCAATAAACAAACCCTGTATGTGAAGCGACACATTTCACAAATGCAATAATCAAGGGACCGAAGATGAGTCACAACTCCTTCCTTCCCAGATGCTCAACATTTTTGGAATGCCCTTTTATAACCGAAGTAGTCTGCAGATAATATTCAGCATCACTGATGACGCCTTTTATTTAAGAAATCAAATGGATCGAGAGGCCAGTTTAATTACAGTTAAAACTATCTTTGATTACAACTTACAAAGATATTTCTCAAAAGAGGTATCAAAGCAGAAAATCATCTGTGTTTATTTTATATAGGGTATACAAATTATTGTATAGATTCTTGCCTTCTGACACAACCATGCAACTGTCTAGTTTCTTGCCTTCTGACATATAAGGCGACAATTTAAAGATTGACCTGAAATCACAATGATGTGTGCCCATGCACCAACCATGAAAGTACATTAGCACTAATAAAATGAAGATCATATAGTCCATTTCTGGCATGCCTGCCAACATGCATAGATCACAAGGTATGCAAATACATTTTGATTAAGCGCACACAAAAAATGTATATAATAAAGTTGAGAGCTCTTTCAAAACACTTAGCTCAAGTAGGGTACAGAACGAATAAAAATTGCATCAAATAACTATAAAAATTGAGTGAGAAATGAAAAAAGTAGACAATAATATATATATATATAAAGGATTTTATTGTGTCTAAGCAAATGCTTTGGGACAGCCGCTTATGTGTTCAAGTGTTACTGCACATACCCAAATGCTTGATGTATTTTCTTACTCACACATGTTTAGCATGTTACCACTGTTCAGTCAGAATCAGCAAATTAAAAATACTAATGATTTAAAAAAATATCGGGTTTCAAAGGCACAGAAGTACAACAAGATAAACATACAAAGGATGTTAAAAATATGTGCATTTAATTTCTCAGATGTAATGATTAAACGTCATATACATTTCTTCTCCTGAATCGTAATAGCTGAAGAAAAAAGAGCAAAAAATACTGAGAAATCAATATCCTGCAAGAAATTTTTTCATGGACAAACATCACAACATATCTTTTATTAATTGGAACATAAATGGAATGTTACTGTAACACGTACAGCAAAAGCTTTAGCTGATCTTGTGGTGAAAAATTCACTGCTGCATTTTTTTCATTGACAAAACATCAAAAAAGATATGTTTGTAGATGTGCAATTTGAAAAGACTAAAACAACTATATTGAATCGGGGAAAAAATCTAGGACGTCATGTGTATATATTTTTGTATCAACTCTGCTTCCACAATAAACATGAAAGACAAGTCACCAAAATGATATTACCGATGCATTTAAATTTCATAATTTGTGAAGAGATGTCAAATTTGGCTTTAAAAAGAAGAACCAGCCCATGAACAAAGTAAGAAAACACAATATAATGTAGCATTGAAACAATTAGCATTGCATCAGTGAAGAGCACTTGCATGTATCAAGTCACTCCAAAACCACTTCAAACAAAAATGCCAGTGAAATCATGACTTCTATGGTACATAATGCAGCAAGAAAAGAATGTGTAGATCACTCAAAAACATTAGACAATCCACACATATACATGTAACTACATGTACCTGTTCTTTTCTCTCTCTTGTTGGCTCACGTAAGTGTAGCCTATGCGATGCTAACTTTTGTCTGTCTGTGCGTGCGTGCGTGTGTGTGTGATAGAAACTTTAACATTTCCGAGTCTATGGATAAAGCTCGCATAAGAAGATTACGTCTCGGTCAAAAGTGTTTGACGTGTGTGATAGAAACTTTAACATTTGAAGACGTCACATTATGACATAGTGCTTTTAGTTGTGCGCTATAGAAATCTCCTTAATAAATAAATAAATGACGTAAGAGGGTTAGACGTCACGCGAAGGAATTACTGAAAGTCTCGGTCATTGTTATTGTGAGCGGGCCGAGACTAGTTGGCAGATCTAGTGTCTCGCTTTCTTGCACAGTTTCACCTATGCTTACTGTGTGTGTGTGTGTGTGTGTGTGTGTGTGTGTGTGTGTATGTATGACGGAGTGATTGAGTTTGTGTTACTGTTTGTCGATTTCTTACGTGAGCCTTGAAGGCTTCGCCTCTTGTTGAAATAGTTATACACAAATGTCATTCTGTCATTAAAATATTGGTTTGATGCATCCAAAAAAAAGAAAGGTAAGTTAATGGAACGTTTAATTATTGACAAAACAAAAATGTTACATTTACAGTACGACAACCCAGTGGTCTTTAGAGTAGACAGACCTTTTTGATACAAATGATGAATTTATCTCAAAACCATCCAGGAAAGGTGACTCGCTTGCAAGATGCCAGCGAGGCAATGCTTGCTCAATGAAGAAAATGTTGATGACATACAAATTGATTTTATCCTCATTTTTTTTTTTTTTACAGCTTGCACAGAACTAACACGGAAGTGTGGTGTCTCCAGTATGCAAACAAATGTTTCCTTTGATGCTGCTTCTTCACCCTGTGTAAAGAATCTGCAACCATTTTATCAGCTGCAACAAGTTCTATAGGATCACATTCTGCTCACGAATGACAGTGGAGACACAAGAGGGAGTTAAGTTATCAGGAATTTCTTTCTTTATTTATTTGGTGTTTAACGTCGTTTTCAACCACGAATGTTATATCGCGACGGGGAAAGGGGGGGTTATCAGGAATGCTTTTTTGTCGTTTCTTCTGTTTCTGTGCATGTGAACATCTGCAAATCTTCGCATGTTTACTGAACGCATTGAATTGTATTCATGTGTAGCAAAAACTAGCATCAAACAGATTTGCTTCAGATAAGCTTCATATAATTGTACATGTAAATTCATGAGAGAAAAATGACACAACTTCTATTACAACCACTTTTGTGTCACAATTTGATCAGTGTATTCATAAACATCTATCAGAAACACACACTCACACACATGCTTGTATGCACGAGCACACACACAACCAAACACACACACACATTTTTGAGAAAAAAGACTGTCTAAATCATAAGTGGGTGAGCACAGTTGGTGTCATGTCAGTTAAAAGAATACAAAAGAATATTTTGCTTATCAAAATACAGGCACAGTAATGCATAAAAAGGAAAAGTGCAAGAGCTTCGTTTAAAGTTCAAATCAGCAGAAGTACAAGTTTCATAATTAATACATACAATTTGGGACATAAATAATTTATAAATATATATATATATATATATAAATATTTCTTTGATCCTCAACAACAGCATATAACCATTCAGTAAAGAAAACAGAATAAGTTCATACTGGAAACAGAATTGTGTAAAACAAAATAATTTGAAAAAGTTTCATGTAGTTTACCGGTTTCATAATCACTGCAAGGAAATACAGTCCACAACACAGAATGATAATAATAATAATGTCAAAAAAATCACAATACCCAATGTGTGCGATTTTCAGTCAAATGTGGAGCACGTACTGCTTGTCAAAATAAAAACGAAACATGTTCAGCTCATTTTTACCCTCCCACCTCTGTGAGGTATCCAAGTTAGGGTACGCAGACCTGGGAACCCCAGTTTTGCACTTGGAATATTCTCAAAGAAACTTGGCGTAAATTCAGAAAAATTAGTGTACTCCACAGACCATTCGAAAATCCAAAATACTGGATCGGCTTCGAGATGCGCTTGTGAAGAAAATTCAGTAGTCTACGATTTTGTTTGATCATATTTTTCCCCACCAACCGTACTGATCGTGTTTTAGACAATCGAGCGTACAAAATACGGCAAAATCTTATGAGTTCCCAGGTCTGGGTACCTCTTGAGAACATGAAATCTTACAAGTGTGCAAAGTTTCAAAGCTCTAGCTTGATTACCATCCGTGTAAACCTCAACGTTAAGTTTTTTGTCAGACCACGATACTATTGTCACAAATCTTCGAGCAGAACCACCATGAGCCCTGTTGCCATATCCAGCTATTTGCTACGTGTGATCACACTTTTATTTTTTTTAACACAAGACTCATTGCCACAGAGATTTTACAATCAAACTTTGATTTTTATTTACAAGAAAACATGATTAAAGCGCAGTTGATTAAGAGATATAATTATATCACATTATAAATTAAGACAAAATCAATCACTCTGAATCATAGTTATACACCTCCCACCCACCCCCATTAGACTTTTTTCAGAAATAACTGTCAGGATTTGCAAGCCTTGTTGAAGAGTTGCACCCCTTACCTTGTACAAACAGGCAACATGCGGTCGACCAGTCAAAACCACGATCCCAGCAAACATCTGACTCCGATGTGTGCGTTATGCACTGTCCAATAAGCGACTTGCCCTATCGGCCAGCGCCGCGAAGTCGCGCGATAAATCTGCAATACCTTGCGTGGTCTTGTGAGATCTGTCTCAAACTGCGGGCATGTTTTGATAGCTCTGTGAGAGGTTGCGTTTCAGTGCAGGCTTTCTTTTCTTTCTTTATTTGGTGTTTAACGTCGTTTTCAACCACGAAGGTTATATCGCGACGGGGAAAGGGGGGAGATGGGATAGAGCCACTTGTCAATTGTTTCTTGTTCACAAAAGCACTAATCAAAAATTTGCTCCAGGGGCTTGCAACGTAGTACAATGTATTACATGTACCTTACTGGGAGAATGCAAGTATCCAGTACAAAGGACTTAACATTTCTTACATACTGCTTGACTAAAATCTTTACAAAAATTGACTATATTCTATACAAGAAACACTTAACAAGGGTAAAAAGAGAAACAGAATCCGTTAGTCGCCTCTTACGACATGCTGGGGAGCATCAGGTAAATTCTTCCCCCTAACCCGCGGGGGGTTCAGTGCAGACACTTCGCCTTGAAAATGGTGAATTTGCACTGTACAGCAGTGGGCTGAAGCAATGTTAGCCGCAAGAATAATCCTAAAGTTCGTTCAAAGTACCCAAGCATGGCCCGTACACAAAGGAAAGGCGATCGAGTTTTTTTTTAAACACAATCCAGAGAACACCAGCGCTTGTGAAGCGATGGCTGAATTCTCTTCAACGTCAAAATGACGTGCCATCCCGGTACTCCGTTGTCTGTTCAATAACTTTATCAGCTTCGGTTTCTTGTATCCTGAATATTGTATTTTTCTTTCTTTCAGGTGTTTTTGCAACTTTGGTACTTGCAATCGCATGAAAATTCTGCTGTTCGGTCGCCATTGTTTAGATCAGTGATCGTAGTGTACGGAAGGAACGATAACTCTTGAGAGCAAAAAAATCCAAGCAGGGTATTGTGCAAGTTGGCTATTGATATGAGGCCCTTTTCTATCACAAAAAAGGGACGCAATTTTCCACAACGCTTGTAAACCCAGACAGAGTTATCTATGAAAAAACGTCTCTTCCTCCCCATTCTTTCATCCAAACCAAGACATCCCACCTTCAAAACTCCCCCTGCTGGAATGACTAATGACACACTGTATCACTTTTTTTAAAGAAAACCACACTCATGAGTACTGCTACGTTATAATCGTCTCTTCTGTGGTGGTGGACGACCGGTGATGAAGTTTGGGTCCGTCGTGACCTGGGTAGAGGTCGCCGTTTGTCTTAACGGGCGAGTCCGACGGCGGCTCCACGGTAACGGTCAGATCAGACTTCTCGTCTTCGCCGTGGCTCTTTTCTTGACAACGGGCGAGATGAATCTCGTTGGGAAAGACGGACATCTGCAGAGTGCGTACCAGCAGCCTGGAACGATACAGACAAAGGGAATAAGAGTGTGAAGAGTTCAGACTGAAGCATTCAAAGACTTACAATATACAGTGGAACCCCCCATTTAAGACCCCACAATTTAAGACTTCCTCCCTTTTAAGACCGTTTTCTCAGTTGTTTTGTTCATAACTTCTGTAAATTCACCCCCATTTTCAGACTCCCTCCTTCTTAAGACCTGATTTTCTCAGATTTTTGGAGGTCTTAAAATGGGGGTTCTAGTGTATTTCTGAACTTCAATAATAAATGGCTTCTAGTGAATAAATGATGGAAAAAAATCAATGAAAAGTGGACTCACAGTTACAGTAGACTTGATACACAAATAAAAGTTGAACGTTTCGAATGACATCTTCTTCAGAAAGGAAAATTGAAGAAGAAAAGAAAAGAAGAAATATTGAACGGATGAGAATTCACAAAAAAGTATCGTAACAAAAAACTAAAAAACTTGAGACAACTGCCAAGCTGAGTACGATTTTCATCGTTTCTGACATGCTTTATAACTCAGCTGCCAGAGTGAATTTCATTCTGCTGACTATAGGCAGGTTTCATGGTATTAGGCCATTTTGATAGTCTCAGATTTGCTTAGTCTTTTAAATCCATATCTGTGAGAATCTGCTGTATTTGTTGTATTAACATGCAAACTAGTTGTTGTTTAAATACTTTTTTGAAAATAAAAGTTGAAATTTTTTATAATGTGTTTATTTATGTGCGTGTGAATGGTGGCGATCGTCAAAATACGGACGGATGAATTTACTTTTGCCACAGCATCACTAAACAAAGAACTAAATTCCAACACACACATGCACAAGTATCAATGCTGTGGTGGTTGAGAGTGCCAGAACACATTGAAATGATTGTTTTTCAACAACAATCGATATCCATAACACAAATTCTAACTTATACTAGCTCCGCAAAAAAAATGTATGGGGATTCGGATCTGTCCGTCCGCATAGCGATATCAAGAGCATCGAAACTAATTGTGATTTCACAGGACAAAAACACAAGTTTACCTAATTTTGTATACTGTAAATACAAGTTTGTGCACCCTTGAAGTGAGTTATAATGTTGCCGAGGTCAATTTGCCCTTGATCGAGGCACGGTGACCCGAGTTTCAAAGTTGGGATCCTGTCCGTCTAAACAATGTAACGATCGCCACATTTTTCTTTTCATTCAAAAACTAACCGTTTGGGGAGGAAGTGACCTTACGTTGTTTTACGTTGACGCTCGCGCTCGACAGAAAAAGACCGCAACAGTTTTTCAGTTAAAAAAATCGCAAAGTAATTACATTTTCTGAGGTTTTCTAGTGTCCGTCTAGTAACAATCGCCACTCTAGCGATCGCCACTGAGTGTTAAAGTCACATTTAACTCCATTTTCGACTGTTTTAAGAAACTATTTTGACGCTCAATCGTCACGTTTCAGTGTCGAAACACGTACTGTGCATTTGCAATCAGCCGGTGTGTCCAAACTGAAATGCGAGTGATGCCTCGATTTGTGGCGATCGCTCACGTGGTTGACGGACAGAAATACCTTCTTAGGGGGTAGGGGAACAGTTACTCCTCCATACAATAATGGTGTTTACAAATGATTGCAAACTTGTCTCTTTATAAACATGGTTCAGACATGTCTTCTCTTCAATAATTTTCAGTTTTGCTCGGTTTGTTAATCAGGAGCACCCTGCAGTAAATGTTTCATCTGTGACAATGCTCGAAATGTTGACGTAATTCCAATGCCCATATCCTTCTCTTGTTACCTCATCTAGCCAAAACCATTGAAGATAGAAAGACATTTATTGAACAAACTAGATGCACAACACCAGTCTTAACACGTTTTGGTCTTACATGTATATGAAAATATTGATGGCCATGGAATGGTTTGAAAAAAAAGACGGTTTTTTCCTTCAAAACGGTCTAGGTCTGCCGGAAGTCGTATTTTTTCAAACCATTCATTTGAGAATCAATATTTTGATGTACATACAAGAACAAAACTTGTTAAGAATGATGTGGGGCATATTTTTTGTTCAATAAATGTCTTTCTATCTTCAACGGTTTTGGCTATATGAGCTATATGCATGCATAGGATGACCGTATTGCTTTTTTTGCGTTTTCAGGGTATGCCGCTTTGCGCCTGGTTTTTAGATATAAATAAGGACCAGGACTATAAAAAAATTTACTGTTTTTAGTTGTAACAAACTCACTTTGTTGGAAAAACATGTCCTTTGAATTGTGTGCCAACATTTATTTTGTAGAATTTGAGTGTGTAAATAGTAAATTGCTGAACACAATACTGTGAAACCTGCCTATAGGTATAAATGGACAATGGCAAAGATGTCTCAACAAGCACACGTATATATACGACACATGACTGTTTGCAAAATCCTGGGTGTTAAACAGAACACATCAGTGCAAGAGAGGATGGGGAATATTTTCTGAGAGTGTTTCCACACTGTAAGAATCAAAACCATTGAATTAAAAAAGGCAACACAATTCTGGAAAAATATCAACTTATTGTTGATTTCAGACCATGAGATTCATAGTAAAATCTTTCAGAATCACACACAAACTTGACTTAAAGTAACAAATATCAGATAAAACAAGGTGAGAGAGGCACGCAGCATATACAAGCTTGCATACATCAGACGCAGTCCAAAAACAGCACTAAGCATGCAGCCTGGTGATTTTGTTTTCGTCATGATCACACACACAAACACACACATGCAAAAACACACCCAACACAACCACACACATAGCCTGGGCATAGTCACACACACACAAACAGAATATCACACACACACACACACACACACACACACACACACACACACACACACACACATCACACACACAAATTAAAATGAGGAAGAACACTTATCCAGAACTTTTATGTTATGCCTATACGTACACTGTGCTGAATTAGATACTGAAGTCAGCCTCAAAGCAATGGCATTCTGTGTTGAAACATTTGAGAAAATCAGTTTTAATCTGATACTCATTACTGCCTCGAGAAAATATGAAGCTGCTGTGGTACTTTCAGAAGCAAGCAGTTATTTGGAGTCGCAACCCCCGCAACCGCATGTGAAAAGCTTTCAAGCGGTGAACTTCAGAGTCAAGAGTAAGCAGTTGGCACTTAAAGGTTCTCCAGTGGAACCCCCCCCCCCCCCCCCCTTTTAAGACTCCCTCCCCCCTCTTAAAACCTTGCTTTCTCCGACTTTCTGCTCATAACCTGTGTAAATGTATCCCCATTTCAAGACTACTGTACCTCCTTTTGAAGACCTGACTTTCTCAGAGTGGAGGTTCCACTGTGCAATATTATTAGCTTTCAACATAAACAAAACACAATAGCCACAAACTATTTACAGCAAGCCTCAGTAGTTATACCCTTGAAGAGACAGGCAAGATGTTAATAAAATCTTCACAGCAATTAATTCAGCAAAAGCATATCTCATCCTTGACTCAGCTCATTTCATTGTCAAATAAAAATGTGTCTTTAAGGTATTATTTAAAATACATCTAGCGTCACATAAGCAGTTGTTTGTGATAACAGAATCTTGGAGTCGATTGGAAACAAAATGAAGAAGGATGCCATGATAAAAAAAACAAAATAAAAAGTGAGGAACAGGCAAAACAATTTATATATATATAGGGTCAAAGCAACCTGCATGCAACTGAGGTCCAAAACAAAACAAAACATTAACAAAGGAAGAAGCAAAAAGGGCATGATATCAACTGATCCACTGGTTCAAAGGATACATAAGTACATGGGTCACTCTCCTGAAAACTGGTCAGATGTGTGACTTGAGTGTCCAAAAATAAAGTTAGTCAAAATTGAAATATTTTGGTGTGTTTGGTTTGTTTAACATCTCAACTTTCCAACACAAGGTTTTGAAAAGCAAGATAAACTTTTGGAAATGTTGTAATTTAAGATAATGTGTTGAAGGTTGCCTTGTCTCGCGTGTAACACAGAACACCATTAGAGGCACATTTTTACTCTTATCATAAAAAATACAAGTGATTATCATGCAATTTCCAATGAGATACAATAGAAATTGCTTCATAGAAGTACCAGAAGTTTCAAAATATACCATACACTTACATAATGGGGGGATTACTATGAGGACGCTAGATCAACAATTTCTTAATTTACAGAAAACCTTTCCAGCAAGTGATCAGATATTGCTATCTGCAAAATTGTATGATTTAAAGAATCTCCATGAATACTTAAAACAGCAATATGGACATACTTTGAAAAATCTTGGTATTACATGCAGATATTCATCAAATGACACAGAACGTCTCGCGTGTAACCATGGACACCGCAAACAAACACAGACACCAATATCAGTTAACCATGGGTTTATTTCAGTCAAAACGAAACAACTTTTTATTGAAATGTGTGTCTGCCACGCCTGTCAAGAGTTGGGACAGGCAGCACCTTAACTACTTCCTCAAACTTCACAAAAAATATCTCTTCCACAGCAGGCCACACAAACGATGATCCTTGTTTCCTATGGAAACGAACAACCACCCCATTCCCATCCAGTGTGTCAATCTGTGGACAAACAAATAAACCTTTCTTAAAATAGAAACATTAAAAATAGTAACTGAAAAGGTTTACATCATGAATTAAAAATACAAGGAGCAAGTGACACCAATAAACTTGGAAATGTCTACCTCAGAAAAGCAGACAACTGAAGCTCTCCATTCATACCAACTAGGGGTAATTTGGTACTTGAAATACATGTATAAATGTAATTGATTCCATATGTAACCTGCACTTACCATGCCATGGAAAGACTTTGCTAGGAATGTCTGCACAAATCAGTTTGGATACAGAAAATTTAAAAAATGACTGCACGCAAGCAAAGTCATTCCAGTATAATAAGATTAAGATTAATGAAAAACATGTTAAAACAATTATTTACAGTAGAAACGTACCGGTCTCTCTGATCTGCTCCTGGATCAGCATTGACTGGACTGGCAGAAAGGATAGGAGCATTAGCAGCATCCTGGCATCTGAAAAAAAAGTATGCAACAGTTGGAGTCAGATATTTTAATTGCTACCACAGCTTTACATCTCACATTGAGGTACATAACAGTGCATGTTACAACCGTCAAGATCCCAAGATACACACATTGAAAACCAGAGTGGTTCTGTCCTGAACACATCCTCGTAACACAAAGAAACAACAAGTCGCGTAAGGCAAAATTACTACATTTAGTCAAGCTGTGGAACTCACAGAATGAAACTGAACGCACTGCATTTTTTAACAATGACCGCAGTGAAACTGACGAGCCTGTTTAGGGCGGTAGTGGTTTCGCTGTGCTGCATATAAGCACGCTTTACTGCACCTCTCTTTGTTTGAACTTTCTGAGCGTGGTTTTAATCCAAACATATCATATCTATATGTTTTTGGAATCAGGAACCGACAAGGAATAAGATGGAATTGTTTTTAAATCGATTTCCGAAATTTAATTTTAATCATAATGTTTATATTTTTAATTTTGAGAGCTTGTTTTTAATCCGAATATAATATATTTATATGTGTTTGGGTCAGAAAATGATGAAGAATAAAATGAACATAGTTTTGGATCGTTTTATAAAAAAATAAAATTTGAATTACATTTTTCAGATTTTTAATGACCAAAGTCATTAATTAATTTTTAAGCCTCCAAGCTGAAATGCAACACAAAGTCCGGCCTTTTTCGAAGATTGCTTTGCCAAAATTTCAATCAATTTGATTGAAAAATGAGGGTGTGACAGTGCCGCTTCAACTTTTACAAAAAGCCGGATATGACGTCATCAAAGACATTTATCCAAAAAATGAAAAAAATATCTGTGGATATCATGCCCAGGAACTCTCATGTAAAATTTCATAAAGATCGGTCCAGTAGTTTACTCTGAATCGCTCTACACACACACACGCACAGACACACACACACACATAATACACCCCGACCCTCGTCTCGATTCCCCCTCTATGTTATTAAGTCAAAACTTGATTAAATGTAAAAATGACTACACGCTGTGTAAAATCTGCTCCAGTGCGAATGAAAATGCCAGTATCTGTCATATCTTCTGTCCCGCACGCATCGCTGACACCGCATGCGGAAAGCAGCAATGGCGTCTGCAATACGAACGAGACAGCTCTGGCTATGATGAGAGATTCAAACGCTATTTCTTGAGATTCTCAACAAAACAAATGAACCTGAACCACATGATCTAATCTTCATTTAAAAAAATAGAAAATAAACTAACAAGAGGCGCAAAACAATCATAAAAAACGAAAACTTCTTTTCACGTTGGACTGTTACCTAGATCTACTCTACCCATGAATTTGCCACTTGGTTGCGTTTTTCTGACAGAAAGGCATTTTTTTCGAATTCAGTTTGTAAACATGACAAAATCACATTTATAGTGGTTTAAGTTCTACACGCAAAATAGTAAAAATAGAGCCGTCGTAAAGCTCAAACTTACCTCAAAGGTTGTGATCACATGTACCGTCTCGCACGTCTGTCGTCAACTTTGGCGCGGACACCGCAACAACAAAGTTTTCCTGCGTCTAACCGCGTGCTCGATTGTACGAAAACACGTTTGCACCGTGTAACCCCCACAGGGACTCCCTTATATTCATGCCCGAATGGGTTGAAAGATAGCAAGTTTGCCAGAAAATAGTTCTGCAATGTGCTCACACGTATCGCAAATTTTCGGACACCACTTGCAGATCTATCAGAACATCTCATTAACCTTGCTTTACAAACTCAACTTGAATCTCATTCAATCGCGATTAACGACATCGAATATTTTACTATGTCAGAGTAGAATTATCCATCCCCTGAAACAGTATGCACAAGTTATGTTTGGGCATGGCGTTGAAGGTAAAAATAGGACACCAAGCGTGACGTGCGAGACGATTGTTTCTACATGGTCAAATGCAACCAAGTTATTATCGAAAGATCGTTTGGGCGCATCGGGCGGGTGAAATCAAATTCATACACAGGAATTTGCAACAATTGTAGAAAAATGTGTTATCAAATGGGTAAGTTTGAGGCATGTGTATGTGCAGAGATAGCATGTCACACTTTCGAATGGAAAAAAGTGGCGATTTCAGAGCTTCTGGAGTGCAAAGCAAATCACAGAATTTACAAACGCTTTAGTTCTTGTTCACACTGTTGCTCCAAATAACACTGAAGACAACAAAACACATAAAAATAAAGGAAAGTAATTATTGTGTTGTTTATTTAAATGTTTTTGTACGCTGTCTCGACTGACCAGTTTCCAGGAGAGTGACCCACATGTAGTTGAAGACTGAAACTAAGATGTTTCGTGGCTGGGAGTAGCGCAAAAGTCTGCTAAAAATCTCAAAGTAAAAAAAAAAGCATCTGAAAGGTTTTATGTACAGCTACAAACACAGACATGTAGGCAGTCTGGCAGAAGATTGTAAGCGCTTAACCACTTGAAAGAAACTTGTACAGAAAAACCCACTGGCATGGAAAATACATCCGCAGCCACTTGAGCCTCAGCTCATATGGACACATAACCCAGAGCCATTCCTTCGTCCACAACGTGGATTTCACGGGGAAATAAAGTTCTCTGAAGCGTGCGCACAAGAAATCTGTGACAGACAAAAAGGACAGGCTGCTAACATGGCAAGATCATGACAGTTCACTCTCACACGGTCTCTGTCACTACAGTACAGTGAAACCGACAGGCTGCTAACATGGCAAGATCGTGACAGTTCACTCTCACACTGTCTCCGTCACTACAGTACAGTGAAACCGACAGGCTGCTAACATGGCAAGATCGTGACAGTTCACTCTCACACTGTCTCTGTCACTACAGTACAGTGAAACCGACAGGCTGCTAACATGGCAAGATCGTGACAGTTCACTCTCACACTGTCTCCGTCACTACAGTACAGTGAAACCGACAGGCTGCTAACATGGCAAGATCGTGACAGTTCACTCTCACACTGTCTCCGTCACTACAGTACAGTGAAACCGACAGGCTGCTAACATGGCAAGATCGTGACAGTTCACTCTCACACTGTCTCTGTCACTACAGTACAGTGGAACCCTCCATTAAAGGTGAAGGTAAACTAAACTGTTATGTACCAAAGTCAGAGTTTTCAATTGCTTTGTGCGTCTTTGTTTCTTGACCAGTACTCTGGATTTTTATATCATATCGTTGCGTTCTTAAGACTCTGCACTTTCCTTTGATATAAGGTTCACCGTGTATAACTGGATCAGATACGTGACAGTCGCTAATGAATAAAGTAATTCGTTTTTTCCTTTTAAGGTACATACTGTGGCTAATTGCAACCTGGCAGTGAGCAGGGACTATTACCGCAACATAGTCTACATCCTTATCTACCCGTGTATGTATGTACGCCTTTGATTATCTGCAGGAGGAAGTAGATATTTTGGAAAATATTAAATGCAAATGGCAGCTATAATTAATATTTTGCTGATATCTACTTCCTTCACCTTAACACTTTCTACCCCACCTATGTTGACCAAGTTTTTTTTAGTCGAGACCAGCTGTGCTGCAGCAGGTCACTCAAAATGATAGTAACTGTGTAGAACTGTGTATCAACACGCTGGAATGCAGGCGTTAGATCGACGTTACAGGAAGCGACTGAAGCTAACAGTCTGAGCGGATATATCCGTACCTGGTCAGATAGAGCCATATGAGTCGGTACGAATATCCGTACCTGGGAGACAATGAGTTAAGACCTTTATAAAACACCTGAGAAAATGACAACTTAAAAAGGACGATTGAGACTCAGAATGGAGGTAAACTTACAGACATTAAGGACAGATAGTCTTAAAATGTTCGGAGGTCTTAAAACAGTCACGATCTTTAAAGGCTGACATAGTCCTATTTAATTAGTTTAATTACTTCCACGGCTTTTCCCATCGTTGCGGGGATGTATAAATTAAGCTTCCTGCAAAGTTTTAGGTTTGAAGTCCTTACCAATTACGAGAAATAATTAATTCTTTATTGCATTGTTTAGCAACAGTTCTCCAGGACTTCGGCTATTTTTAGACCGTTGACGTCACTTCGTGACGTTTCGTAAACCAAAGATGGCATTTGAGACTGTTTACATTCGACACTATCAACACCACTTTGCAATACTGAAATAATTTTTTCTGTGTTTGAAAGCTACAGCCAATTGTTATTATATCCCCTTAGGTACAGTTTTATAACATTATTGGCACATGTAAACAATATGAATTAATTAATGAACGCTACGAATATGGCAGCCTTTAAAGAAGGGTTCCACTATACCAGTGTTTTGGTGGTTTTTTTCATTTCTTTCTTTCCAAAGTAACAAACCAACAAAACCAAAACCAAGCAAAGGACACACAGACACAAAATCTGACAGTGACACAAGATGCTGATGGGAAATATGCAATTCAACAAAAATTCCACATCACTTATGCAGCTGTTTTCCTTCATTTTCAGAATACACATACCTGTTACGTACGCAAATCGTACGGCAAATCAAGAGCTGTTACTTTACTTTGCTGTTAGCTATTTATTTCAGAAAATACAGTGAAACAAAAGTAAACAAATTTGTAGAAAGAAGATTAGCAGTAGGGGTTTATATTTTTTAGAACTTTCTAACGAAAGATAATTTCACACACAAATACAAGCAATGCATAGCACTTAAGAATAACAAGAGTGCAAGAAGCGTTATTCTTGTCATAAAAAGCCTCAACTACCAACTAAAAACAGAGGAAAGCAGAAACAACAATACCGAAAGTTTCAAAATGAAATCTTCAAACAGGAGTCATCAAGAAAACTAATGGCTAAGGGAGTGAACACAGTTTTAAATTGTGCAACCCAAAACATAACTGATGCTATATTTTCATGGAATTGGTTCGAAAACAAAGGAAATAAAACAAAGAAAACACTGACAAAAAAAGTATAAAGAATACACGGCATTATATCAAGGC